>NC_084573.2:31990000-32020000 GCF_033978685.3 Nerophis lumbriciformis
AGCTTATATGCAAAGTATATACAAATACTGGAAAATGTTTTAAAAGCCTAACTGAAATGCTATCAGTTAGCACGCTGGCCAGATAGCCTGAGTTACAAAAAAATATGACTCAAAATTAGTTAAAAAATAATAAAACTAGCATGACAACAGCAGCATAATAGCAAATTGGCATTAGTGAAGTACTATAAGTCAGATTTTGAGGTGCATAGCCGGTGAATTAGCTTTTAAAAAACTGGCATGCTAATTTTGCTATGCTAAAACGTTAAATTTCGCATGCTACCAAAGTACCAAAATATATGACTCGTATATGTATACCTGTAAAATGAGCATGCTCATGCCTATAGGTAGCATTAGTGAAGTACCAAAACTGAGATGTATAGTTACTACATTTCTTAAGAAAAATGCTAGCATGCTGATGTTAACATGTTGAATTACTAGCGCTGGTATGCTAACAGTATAAAAGTACCAAAATTGTATGACTGTGGTGTATAGCTGCTAAATTAGGTACATGCTAATGTTTGTATGCTAGAATGCTTAAGTTAACATGTGTCAAGTACCAAAATATATGACTCGTATATACGTATATACCTGTAAAATAAATTGAATAAAACTAGCATGCTAACAGTAACATTAGTAGATTACCAAAACATATGACTCTGAGGTGTATAGCTACTGAAAAATGCAAGCATGCTAATGTTAACATGTTAAAATACTAACAGTTACCATGCGTCAAGTAACAAAATATATTACTTAAGCTGCTAAATTAGCTAAAAATAAAAAGCTGGCATGCTAGTTTTAGTATGCTAAAACGTTAAATTTAGCATGCTAATAGTTAACATGTGCTAAGTACCAAAATATGACTCATGTACCTGTAAAATGAGTTGAATAAAACTAGCATGCTAACAGCAGCATGGTAGTAATTGCATGCTTATAGGTAGCATTAGTGAAGTACCAAAACATATGAGTCTGAGGTGTATAGCTACTAAATTTGGTAAGAAAAATGCTAGGGTGCTAATGTTAACGTGTTAAAATACTCTAGCGCTGGTATGCTAACAGTTGCCATGCGTCAAGTACCGAATTATCTGACTGAGATGCATAGCTACTAAATTAGCTAAAAAAAAATAAAGCTGGCATGCTAATGTTAGTATGCTAAAACATTAAATTTAGCATGCTAACATTTAACATGTGTCAAGTACCAAAATATGAATCTTATAGATGGATACAGTATTTTTCGGAGTATAAGTCGCACCGGCCGAAAATGCATAATAAAGAAGGAAAAAAACATATAAGTCGTACTGGAGAACAAGTCGCATTTTTGGGGGAAATGTATTTGATAAAACCCAACACCAAGAATAGACATTTGAAAGGCAATTTAAAATAAATAAAGAATAGTGAACAACAGGCTGAATAAGTGTACGTTATATGAGGCATAAATAACCAACTGAGAAGGTGCCTGGTATGTTAACGTAACATATTATGGTAAGAGTCATTCAAATAACTATAACATATAGAACATGCTATACATTTACCAAACAATCTGTCACTCCTAACCGCTAAATCCCATGAAATCTTATACGTCTAGTCTCTTACGTGAATGAGATAAATAATATTATTTGATATTTTACGGTAATGTGTTAATAATTTCACACATAAGTCGCTCCTGAGTATAAGTCGCACGCCCAGCCAAACTATGAAAAAAAACTGCTACTTATAGTCCGGAAAATACGGTAGTACTTATTGATTCCGTCAGGAGAGTTCCCTCAGGAAAATTACAATTCCAGCAGCAGTGTACAGAATTGAGATATAATTTAAAAAGTAAATAATTAATAATGGGTACCGTATTTTTCGGACTACAAGTCGCAGTTTTTTTCAAAGTTTGGCCGGGGGTGCTACTTATGTGTGAAATTATTAACACATTACCGTAAAATATCAAATAATATTATTTATCTCATTCACGTAAGAGACTAGACGTATAAGATTTCATGGGATTTAGCGATTAGGAGTGACAGATTGTTTGGTAAACGTATAGCATGTTCTATATGTTATAGTTATTTGAATGACTCTTACCATAATATGTTACGTTAACATACCAGGCACATTCTCAGTTGGTTATTTATGCTTCATATAACGTACACTTATTCAGCCTGTTGTTCATTATTCTTTATTTATTTTAAATTGCCTTTCAAATGTCTATTCTTGGTGTTAGGTTTTATCAAATACATTTCCCCCAAAAATGCGACTTATACTCAAGTGCGACTAATATGTGTTTTTTTCCTTCTTTATTATGCATTTTCGGCCGGTGCGACTTTTAGTCCGGAGCGACTTATACTCCGAAAAATACGGTATTTATGTGTATATGTATAAATATACAGTGGGGCAAAAAAGTATTTAGTCAGCCACGATTGTGCAAGTTCTCCCACTTAAAATGATGACAGAGGTCTGTAATTTTCATCATAGGTACACTTCAACTGTGAGAGACAGAATGTGAAAAAAAAATCCAGGAATTCACATTGTAGGAATTTTAAAGAATTTATTTGTAAATTATGGTGGAAAATAAGTATTTGGTCACTTCAAACAAGGAAGATCTCTGGCTCTCACAGACCTGTAACTTCTTCTTTAAGAAGCTCTTCTGTCCTCCACTCGTTACCTGTATTAATGGCACCTGTTTGAACTTGTTATCTATATAAAAGACACCTGTCCACAGCCTCAAACAGTCAGACTCCAAACGCCACTATGGCCAAGACCAAAGAGCTGTTGAAGGACACCAGGAAAATAATTGTAGAACTGCATCGGACTGTGAAGAGTGAATCTACAATAGGCAAGCAGCTTGGTGTGAAAAAATCAACTGTGGGAGCAATTATCAGAAAATGGAAGACATACAAGACCACTGATAATCTCTCTCGATCTGGGGCTCCACGCAAGATCTCATCCCGTGGGGTCAAAATGATCATGAGAACGGTGAGCAAAAATCCCAGAACCACACGGGGGGACCTGGTGAATGACCTGCAGAGAGCTGGGACCAAAGTAACAAAGGTTACCATCAGTAACACACTACGCCGACAGGGAATCAAATCCTGCAGTGCCAGACGTGTCCCCCTGCTTAAGCCAGTGCATGTCCAGGCCCGTCTGAAGTTTGCCAGAGAGCACATGGATGATACAGCAGAGGATTGGGAGAATGTCATGTGGTCAGATGAAACCAAAATAGAACTTTTTGGTATAAACTCAACTCGTCGTGTTTGGAGGAAGAAGAATACTGAGTTGCATCCCAAGAACACCATACCTACTGTGAAGCATGGGGGTGGAAACATCATGTTTTGGGGCTGTTTTTCTGCTAAGGGGACAGGCCGACTGATCCGTGTTAAGGAAAGAATGAATGGGGCCATGTATCGTGAGATTTTGAGCCAAAACCTCCTTCCATCAGAGAGAGCTTTGAAGATGAAACGTGGCTGGGTCTTCCAGCATGACAATGATCCCAAACACACCGCCCGGGCAACAAAGGAGTGGCTCCGTAAGAAGCATTTGAAAGTCCTGGAGTGGCCTAGCCAGTCTCCAGACCTCAACCCCATAGAAAATCTGTGGAGGGAGTTGAAAGTCCGTGTTGCCCTGCAACAGCCCCAAAACATCACTGCTCTCGAGAAGATCTGCATGGAGGAATGGGCCAAAATACCAGCTACTGTGTGTGCAAACCTGGTAAAGACCTATAGTAATCGTTTGACCTCTGTTATTGCCAACAAAGGTTATATTACAAAGTATTGAGTAGAATTTTTGTTATTGACCAAATACTTATTTTCCACCATAATTTACAAATACATTCTTTAAAAATCCTACAATGTGAATTCCTGGATTTTTTTTTCACATTCTGTCTCTCACAGTTGAAGTGTACCTATGATGAAAATTACAGACCTCTGTCATCATTTTAAGTGGGAGAACTTGCACAATTGGTGGCTGACTAAATACTTTTTTGCCCCACTGTATGTATATACCTGCAAAATGAGTTGAATAAAACTATCATGCTAACAGCAGCATACCGGTACTAGGTTTGTGTCTCTGTATCAAAATAAAGGAGTATAAAAACCCATCAGAGCGCCGAACGACAGTGATAAAACATTGTTCTTAAGTCAGATGTGTCAAGTGATCAGACCGTGTGCTACAACAGGAAGTTCACGCTCCCAATTTGACACATGAAAGCAGTTGTGATGAAACTGGATGTGTGCTACACGGCCGCCACTTCTTTCGACATAAAACCCATCGAGTGCTGTAAAAACCGCTTGCAAGCGTACCGATAAAACACATTGAAAGATATTTTACTTCAAAATGTGTTTTTTTTTAATTGTTATCATTGAATTAAACAGTGTGTGTAATATACAGCAAACCAACATGTGACCTCTCTCCCTGCTGGCTCAGTCCCGCTCTGCCAGGGCCATCAGGTGAGTGTCCACTTCTGTCTCCGTCAGAATCCTGGGGAGAGGACACAGGTGAGTGACTGGGACAATGCAGGACAGGTCTACACCAATGCTGCTCTTTTTAATGAGCGCTGATAGTGTAGTGGTTCACTCAGCTGACTCTTTCAATGCCCTGCGATTGGCTGAGGACCCGGTCATGGTGCTGCAGGACAGGCTCCAGCCCACTTGGGACTTTACAGGGTATAGGCAAGATGGATCACACGTACCCTAAATTACAGACTACAAGTTGCTACTTTTTTCCTACACATTAAACCCCGCGGCTAATAAAACGGTCCAGCTAATTTGTGGATTTTTCTTCTTTCAAACAATTTTCACTAAACACATGTAAAGACACTGAAAAGGTGTTGTTTTTTTGTGCTGTAGCGCCATCTTTTGGACGACTTTGCTCACTGCAGGTGCTGCTGAGCGAATGTGAATTCCTCCCGTTTAAACCGGAAGTAGAAGTGTTGTTCAGTCTTCAGTCGTCCATAGTGTTTTTGCTTGTATGCATTATGCATTCATCACTCCAAGCAACCTTTGTAAGATTTCCAATATAACTAAAACAATTCTTACTTATTAAACCGTCGAATGTCTGTAGGAGTGCTTTCATGCCTATTTGTACGTACTATTGTAATATAATCAAGCTGTCAGGTTCAAACACTGATGACATCTATTAAACAAGACAAGAAGCAAGGAATTATACAGACAGAATTCAATTTGACTCAATTGAGGAGAAACGCGTAGACACTGTACCCTTGTACAGTGTCGTCCCACGCTCTGACGAAAGATTGTACGCCTCCTCTTTTATTTGGACTTTCCCTGATTACATGGCAACAGCTGTTTCTAAGTGAGGGGGGTCGTAAACAGCCATCGCCTTTGGTTACAAAACAGTTCAAAGAAAAGGTTGTAAAACAGTTCAGAGAAAAGGTCACAGTGGAGTTTTACAAGCATTCTGCTTTGTAAGATCAAAAACAGCTTTTGCCTGCCGGCCGGGAATTCATTGAAACACAAAGTTTTGTGATAACTTAGATACAATTATTCTGACACAAGCTAGCGTTGTTAGCATTAGCTAATATGCTAACCCGTCTACAAGTGTCCGTGTTAGGATTATTAAGTTACAATGGCATTCGTTTTGTGTTGTTTCACTTTCACAAATTCCTCGGTAAATTCACTAAAACGTCACCGTGGAGTTATTGAGTCTGTTTAGCTGATTGGAGAGCTAGCTTGCGCAGATAGTGGGTCCATGACGATGACTTCTGTTTTGTTTGATCAGCTGTTTTACTGCCGTGTTACAGACACTGTTTGGAAACAATTAAGGTATGTAAATAAACATTTACAAAATATTTGTCTAAATAACTCATTTCAAAACGTATATATCTGCAGCTTACAGTGCTGCTAATATATGGGAAAATTATTATCATATATATATTTTTCAATTTTGTGGGAGTGGCTTACACACTGTGCGTTCTATCGCCCGCAAAATACGGAAAGTACGATTTTTCACACTTCGTTTATGTCAAACCATTTTTGGACTTTCTTAAATCGGTTTCACTTTAATTTGATACATGTTTTGTACTAAAAATACATTTAAGTTGAAACATAAACTTGTAAACTTTGATGCAGTACTAGTGCTGTAACAAGACCAGCACTAACGCTCCACGCCACGGGGGTCAATGGCAAGATTATGGGAAATTTGCCATGATGTTCTTATCGGTGAAAGAGCAGGAAGCGACTCTGAATACATTTTAATAATACATTTCATATATTTGACATGCACTTCTTCGTGCAAAAAGAGGCCCCCCACGAATCGCAGGGCCTTTATGCAGTTTTTGTTGTTTTTCTTTCCCAGTCAAACATGCATTCAGGAATAACTCTCTACTCCAGTGTACACGTGTAATTATTTTTCTTCATTTACACAAATTACTTTTAACCAGCAGACGAGTAGTTGAGCATGTCGGTGTAGTTTTGGAAGGTTAATAATAGGGGTGTTTATAAAAAAGGAAAAAAGTTCTCACCAAATCGCATTTTTTTTAGAGAATCTATTAACGAAAAAAAATAAAGTTTTTGTTCTGCAAATTTTAAAAATGTAATTTTTTAAGAATACATTTTGGGATTAAAAATATTAAACTATTATTGATGTTATTATGTTGATAGTGTTGCTTTTATTATTTTCTATAAATGTAATAAAATATATATATATTATTTTCTATAAATGTAATAAAATATATATAAATATAAGAGGTGTTAAAAAAATAAAATAAATAGATTCACGTCCAAATCACAGTTTTTCGAGAATCCATTAAAAAAATAACAACATAAAATGTTTTTGTTCTGCAAATTTAAATAAGTATATGTTTTTGAGAATACCTTTTTGGACTAAAAACACACTTTTATTGATATTATTATTATTATTGACAGTTGTTTTTAATAATTTTTGGTTGTCCTTTTTTCGGACTGTATTTAATAAGTATTGTACTTGTATGTCTTGTTAATTGCTTTGTAATTGTCTATCCTGAGTGTTGGAAATCTGGGATTGGGTTTTAGTTGCTCAATTTTCTTTTATTTGATTATATAAGAAATAAAATATAAGTTGTATGTTAGCAGCCAAGAATAACTTTTGCAATCCGGTTTGAAAAGGTTTTATTATAATTTTCATACCAAATACTACTGTACAGAAAAAAAAGCGAGTCACATCCTAAATGTGATTTTAATTTATTCCGATTCGAAAGCGATCCATAGTTTTCAAGAATTGATTTGAAAAGTAATACAATTTTTTTTTTTTTCAGAATACATTTTTGAATTAAGTTTTGAAGTTTTTTTTCCAGCCAACACTGTGCGTGTAAGTCCTACGTTAGCAGCCAAAAGGATCTTTTGTAACCAGTAACCTGTTTTGAAAAGGTGTTATCATTTATATTCCAATATATTACGAGAATCGTGTTGAATCAAGAATTGACTCTGAGTGGAATCGTCACCCCAAATGTGAATCGTGATGTACCCAAAGAATGCCAGCTCTATTGTGGAAATGTATTAAGTTTAAATGTGACCTTATAGACAAAAACTGCTTACATCAGCTATAAATGGAATACATAAACAACAATGTCTATTTATTATTATGTCATCTCATTGCACATCAAGTTGTTTTAACTATTAACCTCAAATGGCAACTCAAGTCTTTTTTTTGTCTTTCATCATTTTTACCTGAACTTGGGGTCCTGTGTTGTGACCACGCCCACCTCCAGCTCAGAGGGCTTGAAGTCGATGGAGAGAACAGTCGACAGACAGGAGATCCCCGTCTGGCACAGGAAAAAGGAGGAGTTATTAATGAATTTGCAATAATTACATGGCATGCAAGCGGTGGTCTTGAGACGTATACCTCGATGGTTTGCTCGAAGGTCCAGTCCAGTTTCTTCTTCACCTTCTTCTCCAGAAAACTGGTGGCTTCCGTCTGCTTGACTCCTGCGGCGGTGGCTTTGAAGCCGCAATAGTATCCTGCCGGGTCACATTTGTAGACCTGCGGGCCGCTCTCGTCGTCTACGCCTATCACGATCATACCTGCGGGTACCACACCACTGAATGCTTCCACACGTTGTAGGCTTTTTTTTAAAGCCGTGATCTTCAGTGTCGGCTACAATAAACCTGATCAGTTACTTGCAACTTTTTCTTGGCCTTTTGAAGCTGCTGACTTGTGTTACAACTCAACAGTTTTACAAATGCAGATCTGGCATCTCCTAAGCTCACCTAAGGATTTTTCTTTTTGAGAAAACCTTTGATGCGTTTTAGCCTTAGTCTTCAGTCTTAGTATTTAGTCGATTTTCATGGCTAAGATTTTATTGTTTTAAACACTTTTTTATTGTAGCACTTTGAAATTTATTCAAATGGTGTGTATAAATAAAATGTTTGTGTGTGTACCCCAACTTACAAGTATTTGTAGATACCAGTCGTTTCTCAGCTTTTTTTGGTTTATAGGTTTTGAGCACAAATTTGAGTTTTTTTTTTCTTTTTCCAACTTAGTTTGTACAAATAGTTTTGTTAGGGTGGAGCTTGAAACACTTTTTGTTGATTGGTTAATAATTGGTTGTTACTTCCTGTTACAATGGGAATAAAATGTGTAATTGTCCACATTTGTGGACATATCAAGAATGCACTGCAAATAGAGGACGGCCTTCAAACTTTTGCCACTCCGCATGCTTTGAAAAATCAAAGCATGCGGGGGGGGGGCCTTATTGATTTTTCTATTTTCAAAACCAGGATAACATGGATTTTTTTTTACGTTTTAGGGCTCCCCTCAAGTTTGGTCCAAAGGACCCAAAAGGGTCTCAGTCATAAACATTTTAAAAGTAAGTCATATAATATATTGTTTTTTAATGCTGAAATCTCTAGATCAACTTCAAATGTATCTGTCAATAACAATTAAAAATAAAATATATTTTCATGTCCTTTTTGTTTAGGAAAACCCTGTTTTTTATGGCAAAAAATGCCGCATTTTCCACCAAAAATAAGTCAAAGTGGAATATTTAATGTGTATTAATTAGGGATGTCCGATAATGGCTTTTTGCCGATATCTGATATTCCGATATTGTCCAACTCTTTAATTACCGATACCGATATCAACCGATACCGATATCAACCGATATATACAGTCGTGGAATTAACACATTATTATGCCTAATTTGGACAACCAGGTATGGTGAAGATAAGGTACTTCTTAAAAAAATGTATAAAATAAAATAAGGTAAATAAATTAAAAACATTTTCTTGAATAAAAAAAGAAAGTAAAACAATACAAAAACAGTTACAGAGAAACTTGTAATTAATGAAAATTTGTAAAATTAACTGTTAAAGGTTAGTACTATTACACCCAACATTTCAGACATAAACCACAGGTCCATCACCCGACTGGCAAAAACAATAGTCCAGGATATCACTCACCCACTACACCAATACATCATCCCACTACCATCAGGGCGCAGGTACAGAACAATCAAATTCCGGAGGGCCCGCCTCAGGAAAAGCCTGATCCCTGCAGCTATAGCCGCCCTTAACAGCAGGCCCGGCCGACCTGTCTGACAAGCCTGTAAATGTGTGTTAGTCATGTATGATGTCTTTTTTTTTCTTTTTTTTTTTGTGTGATGTGTAATGTCTAGTGTTTCAATGTACGGCAGTGACAATGAATTTCCCCAAGGGGACCAATAAATCTAATCTAATCTAATCTAATCTAATCTAATCTAGTGGACCAGCAGCACACACAATCATGTGTGCTTACGGACTGTATCCCTTGCAGACTGTATTGATATATATTGATATATAATGTAGGAACCAGAATATTAATAACAGAAAGAAACAACCCTTTTGTGTGAATGAGTGTGAATGAGTGTAAATGAGGGAGGGTGTTTTTTTGGGTTGGTGCACTAATTGTAAGTGTATCTTGTGTTTTTTATGTTGATTTAATTAAAAAAAACAACCAAAAAACCCGATACCATTAATAAAAAAACGATACCGATCATTTCCGATATTACATTTTAACGCATTTATCGGTCGATAATGGACATCTCTAGTATTAATTGGAGCCTAAAAGAGGTAAATAATCAACAACAACATTGATTTTGACTGAACTTTTTTTTTTTTTTTTAAACAGTGACAGTTTTTTAAAAAATCCACTAAAATTCTCAGGGATCCAAAAGGGCCCCACTCATAAAAGTGTTAAAAATAAGACAGACATTATTCTTTTACTTTCAACGCTTAAATCTCTAGATCAACTTCAGATATATCCGTCGATTATAAGTTTGTATTATCTTTTTGTGTTTTTTTGTTTGGTTGTTCAAATCTATTTGTGCGGTTTCAAATTGATTTTGATTATTTTATCCGGTGGCAGAGGGGTTAGTGCATCTGCCTCACAATACGAAGGTCCTGAGTAGTCTTGGGTTCAATCCCGGGCTCGGGATCTTTCTGTGTGGAGTTTGCATGTCCTCCCCGTGACTGCGTGGGTTCCCTAAGGGTACTCCGGCTTCCTCCCACTTCCAAAAGACATGCACCTGGGGATAAGTTGATTGGCAACACAAAATTGGCCCTAGTGTGTGAATGTGAGTGTGAATGTTGTCTGTCTATCTGTGTTGGCCCTGCGATGAGGTGGCGACTTGTCCAGGGTGTACCCCACCTTCTGCCCGATTGTAGCTGAGATAGGCTCCAGCGCCCCCCGCGACCCCGTAGGGAAAAAGCGGTAGAAAATGGATGGATGGATCATCACACCTCAAAAGGTGTCCAAAGTGCTACCTGCAGCTAATTTTTTAACGGGCCGCAGCACATCCTAAAAATACTATTAAAAATAAATAAATATTTTTTTAAATAAATAAGAGCATACAGGTGAAATGTAAAGAGAAAAAGTTACAATGTTGACTAATAACACAAACCTGCCATGCAGGCTGCTGTTTTCTTTAAAAGTGTAATTGCTCAAAAAATAATAATGAATAAAAATGAATGTAGTTATGAATTATTAACCTATCTAAGGCTCCAATTACTTCGCATCGAATATACCACTTTGAAATATTTTTTGGGTTAAATATTGCATATTTTGTGAGTTTGTCATAGAAAACGAGTCTTCTTTGACAAAAAGAGCATAAAACAAGCTAAATTAAAAAAAAGAAGTAATAAATTATAATCGACGGATAGATCTAAAGTTGATCTTGAGATCTAAGCGTTGAAAGTACATAAATAAAAAATAATGTATAGTTTGATCCTTTAAAATTTTAGTGGGATTTTTTTTAACTGTCATTGCTGAAAATTTAATTTAATTTTAATCAAATCAAATTTAATCAACTTTATTTATAAAGCACATTTAAAATTTACCACAGGGGTAGCCAAAGTGCTGTACAATGGGCAGGTTAAAAGATAACACAAGAGAAACGAGCAAGCACACCACAACACAAACAGAGCACGATAAAAAATAAATAAATAAAACATAAAAACAGGTTCACAGCAGGTGCATTGTGGGACGCCATAGCAGGATGGCGATCACTCAGTGTTAAAAGCCATGGAATAAAAGTATGTTTTTAAGAGCGATTTAAAAACAGGAAGAGAGGAGGCCTGTCTAACACTCAAAGGTAAGCCGTTCCAGAGCTTGGGAGCTTAATGAATCAAAATGAATGTTATTGACCTATTTAAGGCTCCAATTATTTATTTTGTGTTTTTGCCCTAAAAAAATGGGTATTCTTTAACAAAAAGTGCATAAAACATAAAAAATAAAAAAAACAGTGAAAGATAGATCTGAAGTTTATCTAAAAATGAATACCGTATTTTCCGCACTATAAGCCGCCCCGGGTTATTAGCCGCACCTTCAATGAATGGCATATTTCAAAACTTTGTCCACCTATAAGCCGCCCCGGACTATAAGCCGCGCCTACGCTGCGCTAAAGGGAATGTCAAAAAAACAGTCAGATAGGTCAGTCAAACTTTAATAATATATTAAAAACCAGCGTTCTAACAACTCTGTCCCAAAATGTACGCAAATGTGCAATCACAAACATAGTAAAATTCAAAATAGTGCAGAGCAATAGCAACATAATGTTGCTCGAACGTTAATGTCACAACACACAAAATAAACATAGCGCTCACTTTCTGAAGTTATTCTTCATTCGTAAATCCTTCGAATTCTTCGTCTTCGGTGTCCGAATTGAAAAGTTGGGCAAATGTGGGATCCAAAATGGCCGGTTCCGTCTCGTCGAAGTCATCGGAGTCAGTGTCGCTGTTGTCCAGCAGTTCTGTGAATCCTGCCTTCCGGAAAGCTCGGACCACAGTTGTGACCGAAATATCTGCCCAGGCATTTACGATCCACTGGCAGATGTTGGCGTATGTCGTGCGCTGTCTCCCTGTCTTAGTGAAGGTGATGTTGGCGTCGTCTGGCGCTGTCTCCCTGTCTTAGTGAAGGTGTGTTCGCCTTCTGTCATCCACTGTTCCCACGCAGTTAGCAGTCTAGCTTCGAATGCCCTGTTGACACCAATATCTAACGGCTGGAGGTCTTTTGTCAATCCACCCGGAATGACGGCGAGTATTGAATTAAGCGGGTAAGCGTGTCTCTTAATGTGATGTTATGAGCTAGCAAATATAACAACTACACTACCCAGCATGCAACGATAGTGACGAGCATGCGCGGTAGCCCTGAGAAGCGTTGTTGTATGCTGGCAGTTAGAATGTGGTTATGAGCACGCTGTGAGTAAACGTTGAGAACTCAGTTAACACGCCTCGTCTGCATTATTTATAATTAGACAGACAACACACTTAATAGGAGCCATTTTGGGGTCTTTACATAAACACACAAATGGAAATGAAACGTCACATATCCCAGCATGCACTGCGCGCTTCTTCTACGGGGAAAAAAGATGGCGGCTGTTTACCGTAGTTGCGAGACCTAAACTTTATGAAAATGAATCTTAATATTTATCCATATATAAAGCGCACCGGGTTAAAAGGCGCACTGTCAGCTTTTGAGAAAATTTGTGGTTTTTAGGTGCGGCTAATAGTGCGGAAAATACGTTAAGTGTTGACAAAAATAAAATAATCTATGACTTCTTTTTAACATTTTTATGACGCAGACCCTTGCCTGAGGGGCGTCCTAAAGGTTAAAAAAACAACTATATATTGCCTTGGTTTTGAAAATCAAAACTATCAAAATGTCCCTTGCATGCTTTGATTATTCAGTGTGTGGCCCTCAGTGAATGAAGTTTGGATGTACCAGACCATGCTGAGGCCTATTTTATTGTGGTGTTTTTATTCAAATAGGTGTCCCCTTAAAAGACTTTTGTCCATAGAATAAAACCTTGCGAGTCAGAAGACAATATGTCAGAATACTCACAGCAGCCCAGTGGTCGCATCTCGGCGTTCTGTGTGTAGACTTGGGAGATGTCTGCGAGGCGTTTAACCAGCATGTCCACCGGGATCTCGTAACCGTACTTGTACTGCCAATTCGCCGCCTCGTAGCGTGCGCGCTGAACCTGGGAGCGGCTGTCGGCTGCGGAAGGTGTTGTTGGAAAGAAGATGGGCATTAGTTGGAATCCTTTGGATAACGTCACACGCTGTGATGAACTGAAACAATGCTGAGACGCTTAGTTCAGGGTGGAGTTTCGCAGCTTTTGGGTTGAGGAAGCTACAATTAAAGACCGATATGGAGTGCAGAAAAGTATACAAAGAAAGAACAAGGTATAAACAAGTATTTATTTGCAAATTTTTCAAACGTTTTGTTTCCTTCATCATCAAAGTGTATAAGACTTTTATAAGCCGTGTAATAAAATAAATGCTCTCTCGAGGTGTTGGGGTAGAAAATGTTGGGAGAAAAATGTTTTGCTAACACACATTTATTTGTCAGCATCTTCTACACTGCGAAAAGTCAGTGTTCAAAAACAAGAATAAAAAAAAAAAATAGGGGTATTTTATTTGAACTAAGCAAAATTATCTGCCAATAGAACAAGTTTGGCTTGTCAAGATTTTCCAAAACAAGTAAAATTAGCTAACCTCAAAGAACCCAAAAATACCTTAAAATAAGTATATTCTCACTAATAACAACTGTACTACTATAGGAGTACGTATTTTCTATTGTTTCATTGAAAATAAAACAGCAAAGTCCATTTGGCTGTCATCTGTTTTAATTATGAGACACAATTGTGTCAAAGTCATGATTTTTTTATTTCATGCTTGAAATAAGAAATTATTAATTTGAAAAAGTCGTTTTATACTTGTGTTGATGACACAGCTTTGCAACAGTTGATATAAACACATTTAGCTGTAAAAACCTGCTGTATAGTGTGCACTGCGAAAAGTTAAGTGTTCAAAAACAAGAAAAAAAAATGAGGGGTATTTTACTTGAACTAAGGAAAATTATCCGCCAATAGAACAAGAAAATTTGGCTTGTCAAGACTTTCCAAAACAAGTAAAATTAAAGCTGCAAGCAGCGATGGACGGGACCGACTTTGACGGCACATAAAATCCAAACCGGAGCAGTAATTAAAACTCTTTCGTCAACTTTTAATCAGAAGGGTACAATCTCTCTCCTGTGCTAGTTTGAAGCCGACACGACAAACGAGGAGATAATGTTTAAAAAAAGGTGACTGTTTTTAACCCAACTTTTATTTTGAAGGGGGAATTGCAAACTTCCTGTTGATTTTTGCTGGGGGGGGTTGTCAATGAATGAAATGTAGGTCTAAGGGACGCCGCCTACATAGAGGTTTTTGTTTCATGTCTCTACGACATTCCTACTGGAAGTTACAGGCAGTTTTGTCTGTGTTTTTTCCGAGGGAGCGCGAGAGCGCAATTTTGAGTTTTGGGGTTTGGTTTTTTGATTAGATTGCAATTTTCGGCAGTCCTGATGTGTGTGTCAAATTTGGTGAGTTTTGAAGCATGTTAAGGGGTCAAATTACAGCTCAAAGAGGCGGCCGGTATAATAATAATAATAAAACCTTACAATTACAATAGGGTCCTCTGTCCCAAAGGGACATTGCGGTCCCTAATTAGCTAACCTCAATGAACCCCTTAAAATAAGTATATTCTCACTAATAACAAGTGCACTTTTCTTGGTAGAAAATAAAAATATGAGACCTTCTTTGTCAATATGTTGAAAAATATTCGTAAATATATTTTTTATTTCATGCCTGAAATAAGAAATGATTACTTTAAAAAGGTAGTTTTATACTCGTGAGTGTTGATGACACAGCTTTGCAACAGTTGATATTCTAGTTTCAAGCATGTTTTACTCAATATAGGTCATCAAATCTCAAGCTGTAATATCTTACTGAGATCATTTAGGACCAAAACACTTAAAACAAATAAAACACTATAACCTAAAATCTGCTTAGTGAGAAGAATTATCTTATCAGACAGAAAATAAGCAAATATCACCCTTATTTGAGATATTTAATCTTACTTAGATTTCAGTTTTTGCAGTGTAGTTTACCTGTCATTCCAGACATGACACATCCAATATTGTCTGTGATTCTGAAAAGGTGGGACACTGTGTTGGAATCCAGGAGCTTGTCCTGTTGGCAGGAGAACATTAGCCTATGAAACATGGGCTTCTTTCAAGGTTAAAACATGTTATACATATATTTGAAGTCACATCTGTGTTAGGCCCCTTCTACAGTAAGAAGGGGCCTAAGGTTATCCAGGCTATATCCCACCTAACCTTATCCTTGTCCACACACACACACACAATGCCACCGTTTAAGACCCCCTCCCCCCGCCGTCTGCCGGCGCAATGCGACCTAGTACGCATGCGCGGGAAAAAAATGTGCACGTTATAGTTACCTCTGACCTGGAAGTGTATTCTTACCCTGTTTCAATGTAGCCTATTACCACATTCGTTTTAACAGTAAACCTTGCTTGCCTCACCCTCAGCAGCTGTTAGACTATTGTAGTGAATCACACCTGAGCCATCATACATGAATCATATCTTTAATGGACGTGTGAAAGTAAACAACGTGATAAATAACATTTTGCAACAATCAATCTAGGGATCTAGACATCTGGTCAAGACACTGTGCTTGTAGGCTGAAATTGGCGGTCGTACTTGACGGCCGCAACCACTTCATGGCTTCAAAATAATCATGGAGTACTGAGTAATCGCTCGACATACATCGCAGACAATAACTGATAGTCTGCTTTGCCAGTCCAAATGCATTCGCTGTTTTCCGTAGTCGTCCACGGGAGCCTGCATTCTTGCTGTCTCCCCTTCGACAAATGGACAAAGTTTTTCGCTAGTAAAATCAGAGCTGACCTGGACATTTGAAAATTCTCTTGCGATTCCGTTGGCACAACACACTCGTTGACAAACATATCCCACCAGGCTGCCGTTCTTCCAGGCCTTATCCAGAACCGTTGCTCAACATTGCTATGTTGCTGTCTGAGATGTGTTGTATCCCAAATAGCTGCAATCGCGAGTTTCCTTCTTTTAAAGGTGGGATTTCCACAAGCGTCTGTTATGAAGCTGGCTGTGGCGCGTTCTTTCTGACGTCACTTCCTGTGTGGGGCGCGGCCTTTCTGGCGTCACTTCCTCTCCGAACTCAGTTTGTAAGAGCCGGAGATTCAAGGAATACACGGCGCACTTACCCGTTTAAAAATGATCCAAGGAGGGGGACCTTAAACAATGGGTTAGTTTGGCTGACACAGGGCTTAGGCTAAAGAATTATTTGTTTAAGGAGTTATCCGGCTTAAAGTAGACAGGGCCTACATGATGTTACAAGCCAGATTAAATGTTGTGTCGGGGTTCGTTAAAATGATGAGGTGGAGCATGTTAAGGTGTTGTGGCGGGCAAACTTAAATGTTGTTGCGCGTTAAAATGATGTGACGTGCCACGTTATGCCCCTTTAAAATAATGGGTCTGGCCAATTTAAAAAAGTTGCGGGCTGCGTTAAGTGTTGTGGTGGAGCACGTTAAAATGATGTAGCTGGCCACATTAAATGTTGTGGCGAGGCATGTTAAATCGTTCTGGCTGGGCACTATAAGTGATGTGGCATGACATGTCAAAATGATGTGACGGGCCAAATGTGTCCCCCAGGCCTTGAGTTTGATACCAGTGGTGTAGGTTCACAGTGTGGCGCATATTTGTAACAGTGTTAAAGTTGTTTATACGGCCACCCTCAGTGTGACCTGTATGGCTGTTGACCAAGTGTGTCTTGCAGTCACTTACATGTGTCTGCAGAAGCCTCATACAACATGTGACTGAGCTGGCACGCTGTTTGTACAGGTTGTAGAGGGCGCTAAAGGCAGTGCCATCACGGCACGCCCTTAATATTGTTGTTTGGGTGAAAATCGGCAGACATTCGAGAGAATGGTTGCCCTGAAATTAGGGAGTCTCCCGGAAAAATCGGGAGTCTTGGCAAGTATGACGCTGTCAAGCGCCATTCATATAAAACTTGCGGGCCGCACTAACATTAAATTTTCATATTAAGGTGCGGGCCGCAAAATAACGTCTCGCGGGCCGCAATTGGCCCGTGTGTCTGAGACCCCTGATTTAAACGCACCCCACCACATCATTTTAACTTGGCCCGCAGCAACATTTTAACGTGCCACGCCACATCATTTAATGCGGCCCGCCATATCATTCTAACATGCCCTGTCACCTCATTTTATCAGGGACTGCCACATTCTTTAAATGTGGCCCGCCACAACATTTTAACATGCCACATCATTTAAGGCCGCCCGCCACATCATTTTAACATGCCCTGTCACCTCATTTTATCATGGACTGCCACTTCCTCTAAATGTGGCCCGTTCCATCATTTAAACGCACCCCGCCACATCATTTAATGTGGCTTGTCACTTCATTTACCGTGCCACGCCACATAATTTTAACGTGCCATGCCACAACATTTTAGCGCGCCCCGTAGGGTTGGCGATATATCGATATACTCGATATATCGCGGGTTTGTCTCTGTGCGATATAGAAAATGACTATATCGTGATATTCGAGTACCGTATTTTCCGCACCATAAGCCGCCCTGGGTTATAAGCCGCGCCTTCAATGAACGGCATATTTCAAAACTTTGTCCACCTATAAGCCGCCCCGTGTTATAAGCCACATCTAACTGCGCTAAAGGAATGTCAAAAAAACAGTCAGATAGGTCAGTCAAACTTTAATAATATATTAAAAACCAGCGTGATGTGGGCGCGCATGGAGTCGTATATCAACATGGACGGAGCTGCGTGAAAAAAGCCACCCGGCCTCTTCGCGTAAACTTCCCTTAACCACTCGCTCATCTTTTCTTCATCTATCCATCCCTTCGAGTTAGCTTTTATGATGACGCCGGCTGGAAAGGTCTCTTTTGGCAAGGTCTTCCTTTTGAATATCACCATGGGTGGAAGTTTCTGGCCATTAGCATGGCAAGCTAGAACCACAGTGAAGGATGACTTCTCATTCCCTGTGGTGCGAATATTCACCGTACGTGCTCCCGTTGTATCCACAGTGCGGTTCACAGGAATATCAAAAGTCAGTGGAACCTCGTCCATGTTGATAATGTTCTCTGGCCGGATCTTTTTTTCAGCTATCTTGTTTTTACAATATGCACGGAAAGTAGCCAGCTTTTCTTGAAAGTCTTTAGGCAGTTGCTGTGAAATAGTAGTCCGTGTGCGGATGGAGAGATTGCGTCTTTTCATGAACCGGAAACCTGTCGCTTAGTAGGAGCCATTTTGTGGTCTTTACAGATGTAAACACACAAAGGAAATGAAACGTAATATCCGCGCGCTTCTTCTTCTTCTACGGGGGCGGGTGGTTGCTTACAGTAGAAGAAGAAGCGCTTCTTCTTCTATGGGGGCGGGTGCTTACCTTGGCGGTTGCTTGCGTAGAAGAAGAAGCACTTCCTCTTCTACGGGGAAAAAAGATGGCGGCTGTTTACCGTAGTTGCGAGACCGAAACTTTATGAAAATGAATCTTAATATTAATCCATATATAAAGCGCACCGGGTTATAAGCCGCACTGTCAGCTTTTGAGTAAATTTGTGGTTTTTAGGTGCGGCTAATAGTGCGGAAAATACGGTATATGTTCTCACGCAGTTGCTTTTAGCTGCGGCCATTACACTACATGCGTTTCCCACTCTTTCTTGTCTCTCCTTCTCACAGAGACTTAAAACAAGCGCACCTTCTTACATACGCACGTGTGCAACGTCACACGCTCCCGCGGAGCAGACAGGTAGCTCTGATGCTAACGGTGCGGGTGGTAATACGAGAGAGAGAAGGTGCGCATCTGGTAACAAATGAAGGAAGAAGAATTAATTCCCAAGAAAAACAGCATGGGGTGCATCGTTTGGCGGTGGTTTGGCTTCAAGCGGGAAGATGTTGAACAAGTATGCGGCAAAAGCGTTGCTACAAAAAGTAGCAGCACTGCTAATGTAGCATCATTTGAAAAGTCCCCCGCTAGAGAATAAGGAGTGCTTGAAACTCCGCATGTCAACATCTCCGTTCGGTGCCACACCAACAAAATGCCGAAGCAACCATTTCCAGATGAACACCGTATAAAAAAAATAGTCAACAACAGAAGGAGATAACGTCCGCAGGAACCTACCACATAGCGAAGGACATACACTATTTGATGTTCTATTATCAGCTCATTTTTTTTGACAGTTATTTAAATAACTTGTGACATCATGCACAAAAGTGCACTTCATTTGTTTTAAACTATCGTAGTGGCGTTCTGTACAAAAAGTGCACTTTAATTTAGTGTTGTTTTGATTTGTCATCTTAGTGACATCATGCACAAAAGTGCACTCATAGCTTGTTTTAAAATGTCTCTGACAATCTTGCACTTTCTGTTTTGAAATGACATGAATGTTTGTGCCACTGCTTAATAACTTTAATAAATACAGTTTTGCTAAATTGACTTACTGTATTTTTCGGACTATAAGTCACAGTTTTTTTCATAGTTTGGCCGGGGGTGCGACTTATACTCAGGAGCGACTTGTGTGTGAAATTATTAACACATTACCGTAAAATATCAAATAATATTATTTAGCTCATTCACGTAAGAGACTAGACGTATAAGATTTCATCAGATTTAGCGATTAGGAGTGACAGATTGTTTGGTAAATGTATAGCATGTTCTATATGTTATAGTTATTTGAATGACTCTTACCATAATATGTTACGTTAACATACCAGGCACGTTCTCAGTTGGTTATTTATGCCTCATATAACGTACACTTATTCAGCCTGTTGTTCACTATTCTTTATTTATTTTAAATTGCCTTTCAAATGTCTATTCTTGGTGTTGGGTTTTATCAAATAAATTTCCCCCAAAAACGCGACTTATACTCCAGTGCGACTTATATATGTTATTACGCATTTTCGGCCGGTGCGACTTATACTCCGAAAAATACCGTAGTTGTGATTTCCCTCTCTGCATGAAAGTTTAAAATAAGCATATGTTAATGAAGTATGAACAAGAATGTTTTAATGTAGACACATAGAATCATCATACTGGTGTTATTTATATGCATCAAGTGTTCATTCAAGGCTAAGGCAAAATTTCGAGATATACAGTATATCGTGTATCGTGACATGGTCTAATAATATCGAGATATTAATAAAAGGCCATATCGCCCAGTCCTAGCGCCCCGTCACATCATTCTAATGTCCAGCCATATCATTTTTAACAAGCTCCATAATTTTCACGTGGCACTCTACGTAATTTTACACACATCTTTTTAAAGTGGCTCGCCAAATCATTTTACGTGGCCTTACATGTCATCTATGTGGCCTGTTTAAACATCTGCTTGTCATCTGGATTTAGGATTTTAAAGCAAGTTATCCATCAATCTGTAAAAAATATAACAATCAAAAACAGTTAGCACTGCAAATATGAAACGAGGCTATTGCACATTTATATTCACTGTTACATGTGGCCCTCTGAGGGCAGCCATAATAGTGATGTGGCCCCCAATAAAAATGAGTTTAACACCCTTGCTTTTTACCCTTATGCTTTCATTTTAAATTGTGTTGCTTGTTCTATTACTACAATCTAACACTGGTTTATTTACATGTATTCTACTTTTAGTACTGCAGAATGTTGACATCCACAAACACGAGGCTGTGAGGCAGACATGCTGACCACAACATCCTGTGTGCAGACTTCTCTCATACTCTTATCTTAAAAGTCTGACATGATTTATCTGTGCAGACTTTCAGGCTGGGATGTGCAAACTAATCTCATCTACTCACCGGTACTTTTTTCTGTGTAACCACAACGGCACAGTCCTTCCCTCGTACGGCGACTGATGTTAGTCCGCCTTGATTTATAGCCTTGAAAGCATACTCTGAAAGGAGACAAGATGGGGGAAATTTGTCAGAAAGTTATTTTTTCCAGGGGTTAGATTTGATTTAGATAATAACAAAAAACAAGTTTATTTAGTCATCACAGTTCCAGGATCTGACAACACAAATCAACATTGATTTAAGAAATGTTGCAGGTGGTATATAATTGTACTTTAGCGGTCAGAACAAACCAGTTACGACATTAAAATGCTGGCTTTTCTTTGTTAATTTTGTAGGTATACAACTCAGCGTCAAATATTTTGTCACTTGACGAATGCTACCTGTATGCTAACTTTTTTTTAAGCATATTTTGTAGGTATACACCTCAATCACATGTTGGTACTTAGTGCATGCTAACATTAGCATACTAGCATTTTAAACACATTTTTCAACCTCAAGAGTATATATTGGTACTGAATGCATGCTAACATTAACATGATGTTTTTTTTAAACTGATTTAACAGGTGAGAGGAATATATTTGGGTATTTAACTAATGCTACATGTTAGCATGTTAACATTGTAATGCTAGCTTTTTTAAAGCTAATTTTGAACATATAGACCTTAGTGATACTTCGGTACTTGGGGCATTAGCATGCTAGCATTTTTAACGTTTTTTTTCAACCTCAACATACTTGAGTACGTATCGCATGTTACAGTTAGCACTTTAGCATGCTAGTTTTTTGTTAGCTAATTTTGCTTATATTTTTTGTTACTTTATGCTATCTAGCCAGCATGCTAACTCTTAGTATGTTAGCTTTGTTCGAAAAAGAATTATGTTGTAGTTATAAACCCAAGTCATATTTTGGTACTTGGTGCATGCTAACATGAGTATGCTAGCATTTCAAAAAACATTTTTTAGATAGGCATCTCAAAAGTAATATATTTTGGTATTTTGGACGCATGTTAGAGTTAGCACTTTAACAAGCTAATTTTAGAATGCAAGCTTTTTCAGCTCATTTTGTTGATAGCTTGCTTACTTAACGCTATCTAGCTAGCATGCTAACTGTTAGAATGTGAACTGAAAGCAAACTGAAATCAAATACACACAGCTTAAAGAGTGGTCAATACATAAATATGATGATTTATCAAAATATAAAAGAAATATACCTGAACAGAACGCTCATGATGGTTACACCAAAAAATAACGCTATGAATCGCGTTTTTCCAAGTTTTTGGGGCATTTTTATGCTATTTCCAAGCATCTCCTTTTTATTATCGTTGATTTTAAATGGTTAAACTAATGCATATTATACAGTTAAGAAAATAAGTATTTGAACACCCTGCTATTTTGCAAGTTCTCCCACTTATAAATCATGGAGGGGTCTGAAATGTTCATGGTAGGTGCATGTCCACTGTATGAGATAACCTAAAAAGAAAAAATCCAGAAATTACAATCTATGATTTTTTAACAATTTATTTGTGTGATAAAGCTGAAAATAAGTATTTGAACACCAACATTAATATTTGGTAGAGTAGCCTTTGTTTGCAATTACAGAGGTCAAATGTTTCCTGTAGTTCTTCACCAGGTTTGCACAGACTGCAGGAGGGATTTTGGCCCACTCCTCCACACAGATCTTCTCTAGATCAGTCAGGTTTCTGGGCTGTTGCTGAGTAACACAGACTTTCAGCTGCCTCCAAAGATTTTCAATTGGATTTAGGTCTGGAGACTGGCTAGGCCACTCCAGAACCTTGATATGGTTCTTACAAAGCCACTTCTTGGTTTTCCTGGCTGTGTGCTTTGGGTCATTGTCATGTTGGAAGATCCAGCCACGACTCATCTTCAATGATCTGACTGAGGGAAGGAGGTTTTTGCCCAAAATCTCACAATACATGGCTGCAGTCATCCTCTCCTTAAAGGGGAACATTATCACAATTTCAGAAGGGTTAAAACCATTAAAAATCAGTTCCCAGTGGCTTATTTTATTTTTCGAAGTTTTTTTAAAAATTTTACCCATCCCGCAATATCCCTAAAAAAAGCTTCAAAGTGCCTGATTTTAACCATCGTTATATACACCCGTCCATTTTCCTGTGACGTCACATAGTGAAGCCAACTCAAACAAACATGGCGCATAGAACAGCAAGCTATAGCGACATTAGCTCGGATTCAGACTCGGATTTCAGCGGCTTAAGCGATTCAACAGATTACGCATGTATTGAAACGGATGGTTGTAGTGTGGAGACAGGTAGCGAAAACGAAATTGAAGAAGAAACTGAAGTTATTGAGCCATATCGGTTTGAACCGTATGCAAGCAAAACTGACGAAAACGACACGACAGCCAAATTCGGCGATCGCCTTCAAACCAACGATTGGTATGTGTTTGTTTGGCATTAAAGGAAACTAACAACTATGAACTAGGTTTACAGCATATGAAATACATTTGGCAACAACATGCACTTTGAGAGTGCAGACAGCCCAATTTTCATCAATTAATATATTCTGTAGACATACCCTCATCCGCGCTCTTCTCCTGAAAGTTGATCTGTCTGCACTCTCAAAGTGCATGTTGTTGCCAAATGTATTTCATATGCTGTAAACCTAGTTCATAGTTGTTAGTTTCCTTTAATGCCAAACAAACACATACCAATCGTTGGTTAGAAGGCGATCGCCAAATTTGTCCTCGCTTTCTCCCGTGTCGCTGGCTGTCGTGTCGTTTTCGTCGGTTTCGCTTGCATACGGTTCAAACCGATATGGCTCAATAGCTTCAGTTTCTTCTTCAATTTCGTTTTCGCTACCTGCCTCCACACTACAACCATCCGTTTCAATACATTCGTAATCTGTTGAATCGCTTAAGCCGCTGAAATCCGAGTCTGAATCCGAGCTAATGTCGCTAATATAGCTTTCTGTTCTTTCCGCCATGTTTGTTTGTGTTGGCTTCACTATGTGACGTCACAGGAAAATGGACGGGTGGTTAAAATCAGGCACTTTGAAGCTTTTTTTAGGGATATTGCGTGATGGGTAAAATTTAAAAAAAAAACTTAGAAAAATATAATAAGCCACTGGGAACTGATTTTTAATGGTTTTAACAATTCTGAAATTGTGATAATGTTCCCCTTTAAAGGCGGACTAACAGGTCTTTGAGGGTCAAAATTCTAGCTGATAGACAGGTGTTCAAATACTTATTTTCAGCTGTATCACACGAATAAATTGTTAAAAAAAAATCATAGATTGTGATTCTGGATTTTTCTTTTTAGGTTATCTCTCATACAGTGGACATGCACCTCCCGTGAACATTACAGACCCCTCCATGATTTCTAAGTGGGAGAACTTGCAAAATAGCAGAGTGTTCAAATACTTATTTTCTTGACTGTATATTAGAGATGAGCGGTTTGCGGGCACAACCGCGGAGTCCGCGGATTATCCGCGGATCGGGCGGATGAAATTAAAAAAAAATAGATTTTATCCGCGGGTCGGGTCGGGCGGTTGAAATAAAAAAAAAATTAGATTTTAAATAGATTCAGGCGGGTGGCAGTTAAACCAATTCGGAAATATATATACATAGTTAAATGTTGTTACCCACATACGAAAAACGAGCAGGCACCTGCTGCATATGCCACAACAGAAGAAAAAAAAAAAAAGAGAGATGGACACTTTTACGGAGCGGAGAAGGGACGCCTCGCCGGGGTCCGGGACCGAGGCCCCTTCCCCCGAGAGGGCCCCACCGGGAGCCGTAGCTGAGGCGATCCGCGAGAAGGGCCCGACGCACGTCCAGGGTCACCACCGCGCCCACCGCACCGACACCCCGCCTCATCCGCCTTCGCCGCGGCCGGGGTCACGCGCAGCAGGTAAGCAGCTTACCTGCCCGCCACCCCCGTGGCCGGGGGCTCGTAACAGGGGTCACTCCGCGCGCTCCGCCCGCGCAGCTTACCTGCCCGCCACCCCTGTTGCCGGGGGCGCGTAACAGGGGTCACTCCGCTCGCAGTGCGCTCACGAAAGGGGTGGGGCTCACCCTGGTTGATATAGACAGCAGGACGGTGGCCATGGAAGTCGGAACCCGCTAAGGAGTGTGTAACAACCCACCTACCGAATCAACTAGCCCTGAAAATGGATGGCGCTGGAGCGTCGGGCCCATACCCGGCCGTCGCCGGCAGCGAGACGCGCTTGGAGGTGCGCTCAGCGCGGCTCCCATATGATTGCGCACTGGTGTGCGTCTGGGTCGTGACAGCGTGGCACGCGAATGTCTGTGCTGCATTGGATCAGTCTCCTTTCTTTAACAGGCAAAAGCTTTATAACCTCACTAATGCCTTGCATCGTCTATATTAGATATATAACAACGGGCGGGTGCGGTTCTGATCAAATGTTACATCGGGTGGATGGCGAATGGTTGACGACTTTCTGATGCGGTTGCGGATGAAATAATTGCCTATCCGCGCATCTCTACTGTATATGCATGCTCTAGTAAACAAAACAAAAAAAGTCATATTTATTTAACTGTTACATTTTGAAGTACATTTGTGCAGGTGGGTGCGAATGTACCCAATACCAGAGCTGTACACTTCTCAAATGGGCTTGGCATCCTTGCATTTGTCAGTCTGTGCCCGTCCGCGGAAAAAGTTTGGGCACCCCTGCATTAAAACCCTCCATCCACTTTCACTTTCATTTTCTTCCAAAAACGCATGTAACATTTGTCATGCGACTCAAAACTGAATTAAAAATATGTTCATTAATTGATATTAGAGCAGCATGTTTATATAAACCAGGTGAGAGCAATTAATTAGATTTGATGGCAGGCATGCTAAAGTGCTAACTAAACTCACTAAGCTTATCAAACTGGTTGGCTTTTAAACACATTAGGACCTGCAAAGTTGTCCAAACGTAACCGTGATAGCACAAACGGTTTTTATAAGCACATATAATAATAATATATTTGTTATTTAGCAGCTGTTAGTGGCGTAAAGCGCGAAGCGTGACATAGCATTTAGCTCGCTAGCAAAAATGACAGCCTCCGAGCCGGCTTTTTGTCCGAAACAATGCAAATACTAACCGACTTGATAGAGCCTTCCCTCGGGAGAGAAGATGGTAATGTGCCGGTCAAACCCCGCACTTGAGCCCCGGGACATTTTATCACGGAATACTTGTCCGAGATGTTCGGTGAAATGAAACTGTCAGCGGCTATTATTAGCTTCGTAGGCTAACTGTTCAAACCGGAAGTTGTGCTGCTTGGTCTGAAACTACATCCGGTGTGAGAGGGCTTCGCAGTATCCATGGTAACAGCGCAGGCTTTACCACAAAAGGGACGGAATACGCAAATAAAAATGACACAAATATAGTTGAAGTTGCTGGTGTTATATTATTTTTTATAATAATTATCCAAAATTGTGGATAATCGTATAAACATTCATTCGTAAATTAAAAAGATGATAAACAAAAACTTTTTGGACAAATTATTTTAAGCATGGATGAATACATTTAAAAAATAAATAAAAAAATTCACAAATGAAAGATACAAGTATATATAACGGTCTGAATAAAATGTGTACCATTTTTAATTTACGGTAAATCACTGTAAAAACAATGACCATTATTTTTAACGGTAAAAAAAAAATAAAAAATCTGCTCAGTCACCAGATTTTTAAGAATTTTTTTTTTTTTCAATTCACGGTAATTCACTGTAAAAAAACATTCACATATTTTACAGTAAAAAACAACTGTTACCTCAGTTGCCAGAATTTTACCGTAAAAATAAATGAGTTTGAGTTTATTTCGAACATGCATGCATACAACAATTTCCAGCTTTCTCTTTTCAACATGTTCGAAAAGGAGTAGGAAGAAGCAGAGCTTATTTAATCCTACCCCTTTTCTTTTACACAACAGTTGCTAAAACATTTGTTGACTTCCTGTTCTCAATTTATTCACAGTTTACTCCATAAGTAATCACAATAAAAAATAAATAAATAATACTCGGTGAAGTAAGTTACATTTCATATGGTGAGATGAGTAAGATTAATTTGAAAATGAACGGATGGATGGATGAAATAAATTCAGAATGTTTATCATGGTTCTTCTTCTTTGTACTTTGTAAACACTTTTAAGTTTGAAGAGTTTCTTGAAGTGGATCATATTAGTACATTGTTTGATTGCTTTGCTTAATCCATTCCATAATTTAATTTAATTTAATGTGTTACTGTTATTCCAGTTTACAGTAATGCACCGTAAAAATAACTATAGGTTTGTACGGTAAAAAGCTAGTAAAAATAACAGTGGTAGCGCTTTCCCATTTACAGTACACTTTAAAAACAACAGCAGTTTTTTACCGTAAAAAGGTTTTTACAGAATTTTACAGTTCAAACGACAGTGCTACCGTTTTACAGTAATGCACAGTAAAAACGCCGACCTCAGATATACGGTCAAAAAGTGGCATCTTAGTGGAGACTTTTAACCAATATTTAAAATTGGTACAGATTTTTTATTTACAGTAATGCCACTGTATAAACAAAAATCTTTTAGTGTAAAACTGTCAGCTCAGGCGCCCAAATTTTACAGTAAAACAATTTAGCTACCGTTTTCCATTTACAGTAAGGCAATTTAATAACAAGAGTATATTCTATTGTAAACTTTTTTTTTTCAATTTACACTGTTAAAACAACAAAATTATGTTTATGGTAAAAAAAAATTTTTTTTAAATAAAAGTGGGAGCTTAACAGCCAGAATTTTATCGTAAAAATAAAAGTGGTGCTGTTTTTTAAATTTACATTAATGCACTGTAAAAACAAATAACGTAGATTATACAGTAAAAATCCCCAAAAACAAACAAACTGGCAGCTCAATTGCAAGACTTGTACCCAACCGATATGAGTGGTACCGATTTTACATTTACCGCAATGCACTTTAAAAACAACGACCATAGATGTTACGATAACAAAAGTGGAAGTTTAGTCGCCACAATTTTAACGCAAAAATAAAAGTGGTAGAGTTTTTCAATTTACAGTGATGCACTGTAAAAACAACAACGTAGATTTTACGGTAAAACGGTCAGCTTTGTCGCACAAATTTTACGGTAAAATAACTTTGCTACCGCTTTTCCATTTACAGTAATTCACTGTAAAGATAATAACTGTACAGTTGTATGGTAAAAAAAAAAAAACCTGGTAGTTAAATTGCCGGAATTTTCCTGTTAAAATAAAAGCGATACCGATTTTTTTTTCAATTTACAGTAATGCAGTAAAAACAACAAAGGTATGTTTTACGGTAAAAAAAAAAGAAAGAAAAGAAAAGTGTCAGCTATATTGCCAGAATTTTAACATAAAAATAAAAAATGTACCGTTTCTTTATTTTACAGTCATGCACTGTAAAAACAACAACCATAGATTTTACGATAAAATTGTTAGCTAAGTCGCCCCAATTTTACAGCTAATCAAAATAGCTACCATTTTTCTATTTACAGCAATGCACTGTAAAAACAAGTGTAGCATTTACGGTTTAAAAACAACACCTTGCAGCTCAGTTGTGAGAATTTTACTGTAAAAATAGCAATTCAACCGTTTTTCTTTGACAATAATGAACTGTTAATTTTACAGTAAAATCCTGCCATTTATGACTGCCTCGCCCTCCAGTCAGGGCTCAATGATTGTTTCCTGTTTCCTGGTCCCGGTTGACTGTTTCCCCTGCATGTGCACTTACCAGTCATGTTTTCCTGCGCTACGCCTGCCATCTCTGCATCTTGGGGTCCAAGACCGACAGTACCTGACAGAATCATCGAGCCAAATACGAACCCCGCGGAGATTTCAATGGCCGAGAGGCTTGACAAGATTTTGACACTGATGGACACATCCAAGCAATTGTTTTACTCTTTTCAAGCTCCTTCTCATCTCTGGCTTATGTTGGCCTCTTTGGGGACGTCTGGGATCCATCCCTTGAGGCGGGGCTAAGGTCAGCTGTACGACAGGGGAAGCACAGCTCTCACCTCTCTCAGTGAGGCCACCTCAGACGCCGACAGCTCAGCCGCCTGCTTCTCCAGCTCTGGACACACCACCCTCGTCTCCGGCGGGCCATCCCTCGGCTCTGTTAACTTCATCTCCAGCGGGCCGTCCCACGGCGCCGTCATCTTTGTCTCCCGCGGGCCGTCCCACGCACCGTCATCCTCTTCTTCGGCGGGCCGTCCCAAGGCGGCATCATCTTTGTCTCCGGCAGGCCGTCTCACGGCGGCGTCATCTTCGTCTCCGGCGGGCCGTCCCACGGCACCGCCATCTTCGTCTCCGGCGGGCCGTCCCACGGCGCCGTCATATTCGTCTCTGACGGGCCGTTCCAATGGCTTCGGCGGGCCATTCTTTGGCTTTGTTAATTTTGTCTCCGGCGGGCCGTCCCACAGCGCCGTCATCTTCATCTCCAGCAGGCCGTCTCATGGCGCCGTCATCTTCGTCTCCTGCGGGCCGTCCAACGCGCCGTCATCCTCTTCTCCGGCGGGCCGTCCCAAAGCTGCGTCATCTTCGTCTCCGGCGGGCCGTCTCACGACGCCGTCATCGTCGTCTCCAGGGGGCCGTCCCATGTCGCGACCGCCATGCTCGTCGCCTCCGCGACCTCCTGCTTTCCTGCTGCACAAATGGCCATCAAACGCCCACACGCCTCCTCCTCCTCATCGGCCAAGAGAGTGCCAGATGTAGTGCCGTTCAACACGTCGCCGCCACCTGGCTCTTTCCCGCCGTTTAGCGACCCTCCGCCATTCCTCCCTCCACCCTCCCTTGGTTTTGAACTTTTTGTTAAACCTGAAAACGTCTGCTATCCGTTATAGGAAGGGGGGGGGGCGACTATCAGAATTGTTGACAGTTTGGTTATGTGTG
>NC_084573.2:32027500-32030000 GCF_033978685.3 Nerophis lumbriciformis
ACACACACGGTTGGAGTGGCGCCCTTGTTTGTGTTTTGAGTTTTTGTTTGTGTATATGCTTGTTCGTGTTCTTTTGTGTTGCCGCAAATGGAAAAATCGTTAAAAAAAAAATGGTAGCAAAAAAAACAACATTCTGCCAGTTTTTAAACAGTAAAATCTACAGATTTCATTCACACACACACACACACACACACACACACACACACACACACACACACACACACACACACACACACACACACACACACACACACACACACACACACACACACGGCTGGAGTGGCACCCTTGTTTGTGTTTTGAGTTTTTGTTTGTATATATGCTTGTTTGTGTTGTTTTGTGTTGCCGCAAATGGAAAAATCGTTAAAAAAAAATGTTGGCAAAAAAAAACATTCTGTCAGTTTTCAAACAGTTAAATCTCGAGATTTCACACACACACACACACACACACACACACACACACACACACACACACACACACACACACACACACACACACACACACACACACACACACACACACACACACGGCTGGTGCAGCGCCAAAAGAGCAGCAGTTTCGCCTCCAGAGGAACCCCCGCTAGAGTGGCACATTTTATAATGTAAAAAATAATGACTTTTGTTTGTTTTACGGTCCTTAAGCAGGTTGTAGGGTGGGGTTGAAAAGACTTTTGAGATTTATGATGGAGTGGAAGGAACATTGTGTGACATTCTTTGTATTCTGAGTTTTTGTTTGTGTATATGCTTGTTCGTGTTCTTTTGTGTTGCCGCAAATGGAAAAATTGTAAAAAAAAAAAAAATGTTGGCAAAAAAAACAAATTCTGCCAATTTTTTAACAGTTAAATTTAGAGATTTCACACACACACACTTACACGCACACATTCACTGCTGGTGCAGCGCCAAAAGGGCAGCAGTTTCGCCTCCGGAACCCCCGCTACAGTGGCACATTTTATAATGTAAAAAAATAATGTAATTTTTTTTTTTTTTTTTAACGGTCCTTAAGCGGGTTGTAGGGTGGGGTTGAAAAGACTCTTGAGATTTCTGATGGAGTGGAAGGAACATTGTGTGACATTCTTTGGATTTTGAGTTTTTGTTTGTATATGCTTGTTCGAGTTCTTTTGTGTTGCCGCAAATGGAAAAATTGTAAAAAAAAAAAAAGTTGGCAAAAAAAACACATTCTGCCAATTTTTTAACAGTTAAATTTAGAGATTTCACACACACACACACTTACACACACATTCACGGCTGGTGCAGCGCCAAAAGGGCAGCAGTTTCGCCTCCGGAGCCCCCCCGCTAGAGTGGCACATTTTATAATGTAAAAAAATTATGTAATTTTTTTTAACGGTCCTTAAGCGGGTTGTAGGGTGGGGTTGAAAAGACTCTTGAGATTTCTGATCGAGTGGAAGGAACATTGTTTGACATTCTTTGTATTTTGAGTTTTTGTTTGTGTATATGCTTGTTTGTGTTCTTTTGTGTTGCCGCAAATGGAAAAATTGTAAAAAAAAAAAAAAAGTTGGCAAAAAAAAAAATTCTGCCAATTTTTTAACAGTTAAATTTAGAGATTTCACACACACACACACACACACTTACACACACACATTCACGGCTTGCACAGCGCCAAAAGGGCAGCAATTTCGCCTCCGGAACCCCCGCTACAGTGGCACATTTTATAATGTAAAAAAATTATGTCATTTTTTTTTTTTTTTAACGGTCCTTAAGCAGGTTGTAGGGTGGGGTTGAAAAGACTCTTGAGATTTCTGATGGAGTGGAAGGAACATTGTGTGACATTCTTTGTATTTTGAGTTTTTGTTTGTGTATATGCTTGTTCGTGTTCTTTTGTGTTGCCGCAAATGGAAAAATCGTTAAAAAAAAAATGTTTGCAAAAAAAAAAACATTCTGTCAGTTTTTAAACAGTAAAATCTACAGATTTCACACACACACACACACACACACACACACACACACACACACACACACACACACACACACACACACACACACACACACACACACACACACACACGTCTGGCGCAGTGCCAAAAGGGCAGCAGTTTCGCCTCCGTAGGCCCCCCCCCACCGCTAGAGTGGCACATTTTATAATGTATTTTTTTTTTAACAGTCCTTAAGTGGGTAAAAAAAAGGGGGGTGGGTTGAAAAGACTTGAGATTTCTGATCGAGTGGAACATTGTGTGACACTGTTTGTATTTTGAGTTTTTGTTTGTGTATATGCTTGTTTGTGTTCTTTTGTGTTGCTGCAAATGGAAAAATCGTAAAAAAAAAAGTTGGCAAAAAACAAACAAATTCTGCCAATTTTTAAACAGTTAAATCTAGAGATTTCACTCACACACATTCACGGCTGAAGTGGCGCCCTTGTTTGTTTTGTGAGTTTTTGTTTGTATATATGCATGTTCATGTTCTTTTGTGTTGCCGCAAATGGAAAAATCGTTAAAAAAGAAATGTTGGCAAAAAAAACAACAACATTCTGCCAGTTTTGAAACAG
>NC_084573.2:32032500-32035000 GCF_033978685.3 Nerophis lumbriciformis
ATTTCCCCTGCTGTTGACCTTAGTCTACGAAAGCGTCTCATTCATAAAGTGTTTCCATTCTGTGAGAGAAAGACCCCCACCCCCGGGTGGGCTTCGGGACACATTTGCGCTGTCACAGGTGTTTTCCAAGCACGCGACCTTTAGATGCCACTCAGTCTTTCCGTGGACAATAACGGAATTTCAGCACAGTGGCGAAAAAAGGACTAATTGTCGCGACCGTGGCGTCTGTAGCTGTGCGGAACGAGGAAGCCAGTGAGTTTCCAGCCGACTGAGTGAAAAGCGTCGACTTCCTTTGAACTTTGACACACTTAAGGGGAGAAAAGCAAGTTCCTTGTAAGCGAGGCGCGTGCAATGTCAATGTGCTGCAACCCTCGCCGCACGCCACTTTTTTCTCCTTTTTTTTTTTTATACCGCACAAAACTAACAATCACTCGTTCAAATCCTCGGAAAGAAAATAGAACATTAGACGAGTCGTGTCAGTTGACTAAATGCAGTCATGAGAAAATAGTTATGGATTATGAACAAAACTATGCAAAAAACTAACTTTTATAATAAGAAATAGTTGTTTTTTTTGCAGTACCGTATTTTTCGGACTATAAGTCGCAGTTTTTTTCATAGTTTAGTGCGATTTATATATGTTTTTTTCCTTCTTTATTATGCATTTTCGGCAGGTGCGACTTATACTCCGAAAAAAACGGTATTTACCATTATCCATAGGACAGTATTGGGATTAAGGATTTTTTTGTTATATATTATTTATAATTATTCTATTAATGTATTTATTTTATATTTTGTGTAATACATTCACAAATATACACATGTATATTGATTATATTTAGAGATGTCCGATAATATCACCCTGCTGATATCGGCCAATAAATGCTTTAAAATGTAATATCGGGAATAATCGGTATCGTTTTTTTTATTATCGGTATCGTTTTTTTGTTGTTGTATTAAATCAACATAAAAAAACACAAGATACACTTACAATTAATACACAAAAAACCTCCCTCCCCCATTCACACTCATTCACACAAAAGTGTTGTTTCTTTCTGTTATTAATATTCTGGTTCCTACATTATATATCAATATATATCAATACAGTCTGCAAGGGATACAGTCCGTAAGCACACATGATTAGTCCACTAATAGTACTAACCTTTAACAGTTAATTTTACTCATTTTTATTAATTACTAGTTTCTATGTAACTGTTTTTATGTTGTTTTACTTTCTTTTTTATTCAAGAATTTTTTTTAAATTTATTTATCTTATTTTATTTTTTTGTTATATATTATTTATAATTATTCTATTCATGTATTTATTTTATATCTTGTGTAATACATTCACAAATATACACATGTATATTGATTATATTTAGAGATGTCCGATAATATCACCCTGCTGATATTATCGGCCGATAAAGGCTTTAAAATGTAATATCGGGAATAATCGGTATCGTTTTTTTATTATCGGTATCGTTTTTTTTTTTTTGTATTAAATCAACATAAAAAAACACAAAATACACTTACAATTAATACACAAAAAACCTCCCTCCCCCATTTACACTCATTCACACAAAAAGGGTTGTTTCTTTCTGTTATTAATATTCTGGTTCCTACATTATATATCAATATATATCAATACAGTCTGCAAGGGATACAGTCCGTAAGCACACATGATTGTGTGTGCTGCTGGTCCACTAATAGTACTAACCTTTAACAGTTAATTTTACTCATTTTTATTAATTACTAGTTTCTATGTAACTGTTTTTATGTTGTTTTACTTTCTTTTTTATTCAAGAATTTTTTTTTAATTTATTTATCTTATTTTATTTTATTTTTTTGTTATATATTATTTATAATTATTCTATTCATGTATTTATTTGATATTTTGTGTAATACATTCACAAATATACACATGTATATTGATTATATTTAGAGATGTCCGATAATATCACCCTGCTGATATTATCGGCCGATAAATGCTTTAAAATGTAATATCGGAAATAATCGGTATCGTTTTTTTTATTATCGGTATCGTTTTTTTTTGTTTTTTTATTATTAAATCAACATAAAAAACACAAGATACACTTACAATGAATACACAAAAAACCTCCCTCCCCCATTTACACTCATTCACACAAAAGGGTTGTTTCTTTCTGTTATTAATATTCTGGTTCCTACATTATATATCAATATATATCAATACAGTCTGCAAGGGATACAGTCCGTAAGCACACATGATTGTGCGTGCTGCTGGTCCACTAATAGTACTAACCTTTAACAGTTAATTTTACTCATTTTTATTAATTACTAGTTTCTATGTAACTGTTTTTATGTTGTTTTACTTTCTTTTTTATTCAAGAATTTTTTTTAAAATTTATTTATCTTATTTTATTTTATTTTTTTGTTGTATATTATTTATAATTATTCTATTAATGTATTTATTTTATATTTTGTGTAATACATTCACAAATATACACATGTATATTGATTATAT
>NC_084573.2:32040000-32052500 GCF_033978685.3 Nerophis lumbriciformis
CCAGACGACGCCAACATCTGCCAGTGGATCGTAAATTTGCCCAACTTTTCACTTCGGACACCGAAGACGAAGGATTTACGAATGAAGAATAACTTCAGAAAGTGAGCGCTATGTTTATTTTGTGTGTTGTGACATTAACGTTCGAGCAACATTATGTTGCTATTGCTCTGCACTATTTTGAATTTTACTATGTTTGTGATTGCACATTTGCGTACATTTTGGGAGTGAACAGAGTTGTTAGAACGCTGGTTTTTAATATATTATTAAAGTTTGACTGACCTATCTGACTGTTTTTTTGACATTCCCTTTAGCGCAGCGTAGGCGCGGCTTATAGTCCGGGGCGGCTTATTGGTGGACAAAGTTATGAAATATGCCATTCATTGAAGGTGCGGCTAATAATCCGGTGCGCCTTATAGTGCGGAAAATACGGTATGTGAAAATACCGTCTAAACATCACAAAATGCCCCAAATCCAGTCTGCAAATTTGGAATATTCCGCTCCGAATATCTTCGGTAATTTCCATAGATTTGATGTCGGTGTAGCAACACTTCGGCACTCTGACCATATTATTAGGTCAGTCATACTGGAAATACTGTTAGAATAATTTTATTTAAGTTATCACAAAAACGTTGTGTTTCAATGAGTTCCGAGCTAGAAGCAAAAACATGTCTTTGAACCTACCAAGAAGAAGGCTTGTAAGTAGTGATGGGTCCGGCAACACCGATGCATCGGCGCATGCGTCGAGCTCATAGAGCGAAACCCTGTGTCGGTGCGCGTACCGCTTTTAGAAAGTCACGTGACCGATCATGAGCTGTTTTGGTCACGTGACCGATACGCGAACTGTGTCGCACTGACGCCTCCTCTGTGCCCTGTGAGCGGGTCTTTTCTACAGCCGGAGAAATAATAACTAAGAAGAGAAAGCGTCTAAAATTGAATACGTTGGAAAAACTGTTTTTTTTTTAAAAATAAAAATGTATAAAAAAAAAAAAAATAATTTCCAGGTCCACAAGCATCCTCATTCACAACACGTTCTCTTAGATTTCCATGTTATGATACATGTTCACATTATTTATTGACTGTATCTAAAAAAGACAAAAAATATATTTTTATTTAAATGAAGTTATGAAATAATCCTAAATGAAATACAATGACTTGGTTTATATTATTGTATATACTAGGTCAGTGGTTCTCAACCTTTTTTCAGCAATGTACCCCCTGTGAATTTTTTTTTTAATTCAAGTACCCCCTAATCAGAGCAAAGCATTTTTGGTTGGAAAAAAAAAAGATAAAGAAGTAAAATACAGCACTATGTCATCAGTTTCTGATTTATTAAATTGTATAACAGTGCAAAAATATTGCTCATTTGTAGTGGTCTTTCTTGAACTATTTGGAAAAAAAGATATAAAAATAACTAAAAACTTGTTGAAAAATAAACAAGAGATTCAATTATAAATTAAAGCTGCAAGCAGCGTTGTTCGGGCCCGCGTATTTGGCAGGTGCTAGTCCTAAGTGTCCCAATACTTTTGTCTACTTTTAGTCTGAAGTGTCCAAAGACTTTTGTCTAGTGTACCTACCTTGTCTGCATTGTGTGGGCATGCTGGTGCTTCCTGCTTTTGAGCAGCCATCTTAAAAAAACAGCACCGCAGGAGCATCAGTGCAGCGGGTCTTTGAAGGGTCATAAAATCAAAACCGGAGCAGGTATTAAAAAACTGTTCTGTTAATTTATACACAAGGGTTTAATCTCTCTCCTGTGTTAGTTTGAAGGCGAAACGACAAACGCGCTCAGAGGAGATAGATTTTGAAGGAAGGTGACCGGTTTTTACAAAAAAAATTGTTTTGAAGGGGGAATAGCAAAGTTCCTGTTGATTTTTGCTGGGGGTAGTCAATTTATGAAATGTAGGTCTAAGTGAGACCTACGGAGAGGTTTTTGTTTCATGTCTCTCCGACCTTCCCAGTGGGAGTTACAGGCAGTTTTGTAATTTTTTTCATCCGAGGAGCAGTTTTTTCTCCGTTTTATAAAAAAATTGCTGTAGAGCGCAATTTTTGAATTTGGGGTTAGGTTTTTTTATTAGATCACAGTTTTTGCCAGTCCTGATGTGTGCGTTCAGTTTGGTGAGTTTTGAAGCATGTTAAGGGGGTCAAATTACAGCGCAAAGAGGCAAAAGTGACTGTTTTTAGTACTTTTTTGTCTTGAAGGGGGAATAGCCAACTTCCTGTAGATTTCTGCCCGATGATATACAATTATGAAAACTAGGTCTGAGTCACACCTACATAAAGGTTTTTGTTTCATGTCTCTCCGATCTTCCTAGTGGGAGATATAGGCAGTCTAGTTTTTTTTTTTCCTAGGGGGCGCTAGAGCGCAATTTTGAGTTTTGGGGTTGGGTTTTTTTTTAAAAAAGGTAATTTTCGCAGGTCCTGATGTGTGGGTCAAATATGGTGAGTTTTGAAGCATGTTAAATGGGTCAAATTACAGTTTGTTGTGGCGGCGGAAGAATAAAGAATAATAATAAAACGAACGAATAACAATAGGTCCTTATGTCCCATTGCATAAGGACTCCCTGTGGGAGTCCTTTTGCAATGGGCCATTGCGGGCCCTAATAAAGATTTCTACACATAGAAGTAATCATCAACTTAAAGTGCCCTCTTTGGGGATTGTAATAGAGATCCATCTGGATTCATGAACTTAATTCTAAACATTTCTTCACAAAAAAAAAAATCTTTAACATCAATATTTATGGAACATGTCCACAAAAAATCTAGCTGTCAACACTGAATATTGCATTGTTGCATTTCTTTTCACAGTTCTTTTTGACAAACCTGAGCTTGTGCTTCACTGAGTTTATGAACTTACATTCATATTTTGTTGAAGTATTATTCAATAAATATATTTATAAAGGATTTTTGAATTGTTGCTATTTTTCAAATATTTTTTTAAAACCTCACGTACCCCTTGGCATACCTTCAAGTACCCCCAGGGGTTTGCGTACCCCCATTTGAGAACCACTGTACTAGGTCATAAAATCAGTGTCAGTTGAGTCGGTCCATAGGTTGCCTGTAGGGATTTTTAATGTCCAGCAGATGTCAGTATTTAGTGACACAGTATCGACACAGTATCAATACAGTTTTGCAATGTGTCGAAACGCTTCATGACGCCTCATCAACCCATCACTACTTGTAAGACTCCACTGTGTAGGGGGGAAGCGACATGAAGGTGTTCTGTTTTCTTTCATGCGTCATAATCAACAGAAAGATATTGTTTCAACCCAAGGACTACAACGCGGAGAGAAGGCAGGATCTGCCCAAGTTCCAGACACCGCTTTTTTTTAAGTCTTTGAACTGTTTTACGACCTTTTCTGTGAAGTGTTTACGACAGTGACGTGCGGTCACTAGAGGCAGGTGAGGCGGGGCCTCACCTGCCATCATGGAAAGAAATAAAATGCAAAAAGAAAACAAATGAATTAAATTGTTATATGTATTCAGTGATTATACTATAAAGTTATTTTCCATTAAACATCACCAGTTTTTGTCAAGACTTGATCTTGGGTGTTTGCTTTTCCGGGATGCAACGAAAAGTTGGCATGGGCGAGACGGGAATGTAGGTACATGATTTATTTAAACAATCAAAAAAGGAATAAACGAAAAGCGCGCACAGGGACGGAGGTACAAAACTAGACTATAAACAGAGGTGGGTAGAGTAGCCAGAAATTGTACTCAAGTAAGAGTACTGTTACTTTAGAGATTTATTACTCAAGTAAAAGTAAGGAGTAGTCACCCAAATATTTACTTGAGTAAAAGTAAAAAGTATGTTGTAAAAAAACTACTCAAGTACTGAGTAACTGATGAGTAACATACACACACACATCATATATATATATATATATATATATATATATATATATATATATATACATACACACACACACACACATACATATATATATATATATATACACATACACACACACATATATATATATATATATATATATATATATATACACATACATTGATATATACAGTATATAATTTATATTTATTTTTTTGCCGTTTTTGTTTACATGTTAATAGTGTTTTAATGAATATACATGCATGTTTAACACATATAGATTCCTTTCTTTCATGAAGACAAGAATATAAGTTGGTGTATTACCTGATTCTGATGACTTGCATTGATTGGAATCAGACAGTAGTGATGACAAACATCCACGTTTTCAAATGGAGGAGAAAAAAAGTTCCTCCTTTCTGTCTAATACCACATGAAAGTGAGTTGGTTTTTGGTATCTTATATGTTCAGCTTCCATATTCGTTTTTATACACTTTACAAGAAATACATTGGCGGCAAACTCCGTAGCTTGCTAGCTTGTTTGCGCTGGCTTTCGGAGACTCTTATTTTGAAAGCGCAGGCGCGATGGAGCGGCACTTTTATTGTGAAGACAGGAACTGTGCAGTCAGTCTTTAGGCTTTTGACGGGATGTACGGTTGAAATAAAAAATTGTCTTTTTTCCTTCACACTTTTGATTGATTGATTGAGACTTTTATTAGTAGATTGCACAGTACAGTACATATTCCGTACGATTGACCACTAAATGGTAACACCCGAATAAGTTTTTCAACTTGTTTAAGTCAGGTCATGTGACCGCTGGCTCTGTTTGATTGGTCCAACGTCACCAGTTACTGCATCTGATTGGTGGAACGGAGTGAACGTCACCAGTGACTGTATTTGTTGAAACGCAGGCACTATGAGGGTCTGTTTGACAGACCAAAACAAACAAAGCGTGCATTAACAGATCGATAAAAATTAGTAGCGAGTAGCGAGCTGAATGTAGATAAAAGTAACGGAGTAAAAGTAGCGTTTCTTCTCTATAAATATACTCAAGTAAAAGTAAAAGTATGTTGCATTAGATCTACTCTTAGAAGTACAATTTATCCCAAAAGCTACTCAAGTAGATGTAACGGAGTAAATGTAGCGCGTTACTACCCACCTCTGACTATAAACACAAAACTTGCACATTGGCAGAAACTATGAACAATTAAACAAAACTTGCAAACTATGGCTTGAATAAAGAAAACTTACTTGGCATGGACAAAAAAGGAGCAGCGTGAACGATGGACATGAAAAGGAGTTAGAAATGTGTCGAGCATAAATGTGGGGAGGTCGTCAGAAAGACAAACTGAAAAACACTGAACTTAAATACTACAGACATCCATCCATCCATTTTCTACCGCTTATTCCCTTTTCCATTTCAGCTACAATCGGGCGGAAATGATTAATGAAAACAGGTGCGTGACTCAAGACGTGAAACAGGTGCGTGACGTGACAGGTGAAAACTAATGGGTTGCTATGGTGACAATCAAGAGTGCACAATGAGTCCAAACGTGCAACAGGTGAAACTAATGGGGTAATCATGGAAACAAGACAAGGGAGTGAAAAGACAGAAACTAAAGATTCCTATAACTAAACAAAACATGACTTAAAACAAAACATGATTACACAGACATGACAGTTTTCGATTATTTTTATTCAAAATCGCTGAATTTTCACATTTGCCGTTCAAATACTGAGAAGAGACGGTGCGGTGATCAGCAGCCAGGTGAGGCACGTCACTCAGTTGTGCCTCAACATGGATTGCGCAATGACTCGGCTAACTGCTGGCCTGCTGTGCAGTGAGACTGTATTGCTATATGAATTATATTATACATTTCCATAGTTAAGTTAGCTGAGGTATATAATGTACAGTGCATTTTGTCAACAACTGTATGTGTGTAACGTATTTCTTGTGCTGAGCGATCATAAAACTGCTGCAAAGACGCACTGTGTGAGGCTCGCAGTAACCCCGCCTCCTGGTGCCGGTTAATGCACCCCCGCGCAGACTGCACCCCCCGACGGGAGCGCCACACCAACCAAAGCCCGCACCCAAACCCTTCACGTGCAAGACCGAATCCACCCAAAAAAAGTCACTTAACAAGAAGCCAAAAAGTGCAAAAACAACAATGCTCGCGCCGGAGGAGCCGTGAACGACTGCAGGGACACAACATTAGGTACACTTGCAGACTGCAGCACGGATTTCATATTTCATTCATTCACAACTCCTCCAACACGAACACCACTGTTCCCGCACTTATAAGTAAAGGTACGACCATAATAACGTTTTTTTGATTAAATGTGTTTTTTTGTGTGCTACAGTTTGTATGTGTAAAGTTAAAGTTAAGTTAAAGTACCAATGATTGTCACACACACACTAGGTGTGGTGAAATTTGTCCTCTGCATTTGACCCATCACCCTTGATCACCCCCTGGGAGGTGAGGGGAGCAGTGGGCAGCAGCAGCGCCGCGTCCGGGAATAATTTTTGGTGATTTAACCCCCAATTCCAACCCTTGATGCTTAGTGCCAAGCAGGGAAGAATGCTGGTATGAGCTTTTAAACACAACCCGTTAACTGCTGCCAATCAAATGGTGAATAAGATATTCTTTAGGGTTCATATGTTTGTAAATCTGACTGTGATGAAGTCAGTGCCTCACCAGCCATCAACCTCACCGCACGTCACTGGTTTACGACCTTTTCTTTTGAACTGTTCTGTAACCAAAGGCAAGGCTGTTTACGACCCACGTCCCTTTGGAAGCAGCTGTGGTCAGGGAAAGTCCAAATAAAGGAGGAGGCGTACAATCTTTCGCCAGAGCGTGCTGGAGACTGTGCTAGAGTACAGACCAGACCTTTCTCCTCAAATTGAGCCAAATTTAATCCTGTCTCTGTTTGATTCTTTGCTTCTTGTCATCAGTGTTTGAACCTGACAAATACGCAAACATTGGAAAGACATTATGTAACCTAGTGGCTAGAGTGTCCGCCCTGAGATCGGTAGGTCGTGAGTTCAAACCCCGGCCGAGTCATACCAAAGACTATAAAAATGGGACCCATTACCTCCCTGCTTGGCACTCAGCATCAAGGGTTGGAATTGGGGGTTAAATCACCAACAATGATTCCCGGGCGTGGCCCCCGCTGCTGCTCACTGCTCCCCTCACCTCCCAGGGGGTGATCAAGGGTGATGGGTCAAATGCAGAGGATAAACAATTGAGTCACACCTTGTGTGTGTGTGACAATCATGGGTACTTTAACTTTAAGACAAAAACACACACGCTTGGCTTTTTTTATGCATTCCAAATCGTAAATAAATATGTAACAATTGAGTCAACAGGTGGAGGTTACTCTCATTATACTCTCTAAAAACATCCAGAAAGCGCCAACAACGCTCCATTTACACGTCGTGACCTGAGAATGAACCAAATATGAGTGATATTGTTATTATAAGAGCTGACGCAGACGGACTATTTTAGCGGCGCATTGATAGCGGTGAGCTAATGCTAGCTCACGCTGCTATTGTTTACACACGGGTGCTTCTGCTTGGTATCAAACTTGCTAAAAGTAAATTCTATATTATAATTCATGCATCTCTCACCTGCTAGTAGACAAATGTGGCCATGGACCGACAAGCTGGTCAACTTTCCCATCCCCCGAGGTGGCGAAGAAGACACAAAAAGACGCTAGTTGCGGCAACTTTCGTGAGGATTGTGATTAAATCTTCATCTAAATGTAATTATGTGAGCATCCCGTCGGTCGGCATCCCAGCGAGAGTGGAAATATTACAGTAAGTGTTTGGTTTATTATGGTTAGTTTGTCTGTTTAGCAACTAGCAATGCTGCTGATGCTACATTGTCGCAATAAAGCTACATCCGTTTAGCGCTCAGCTTGCAAAACTTATTGCTCATCCTCTTTGTGTTCGGGCTCAAAAATATAATTGTGGATCATAATTTTTCCCAAAGTAATCGTTGTTGCTTCGCACAAAGTCTGCTTGATTAGCATTGTTGTTGATGGGGAAGGGATCTGTGGTTCCTCCTCTAAGTCACGTACGGTGTTCTTAATAACATCGTTAAATAGTAACGCAGTTTATTTGACTAGTAACAAGTAGACTAATAATTACTTTTAGGTCCGTTACAACGCCATTAGCGATAGCTTGATGTGACTTGGCACGCTACTAGAGATGTCGGATAATGGCTTTTTTGCCAATATCCGATATTGTCTTGATTACAGATTCCGATATCAACCGATACCGATATATACAGTCGTGGAATTAACACATTATTATGCCTAATTTTGTTCTGATGCCCCGCTGGTTGCATTAAACAATGTAACAAGGTTTTCCAAAATAAATCAACTCAAGTTATGGAAAAAAATGCACTGCCATATTTATTATTGAAGTCACAAAGTGCATTATTTTTTTTAACATGCCTCAAAACAGCGGCTTGGAATTTGGGACATGCTCTCCCTGAGAGAGCATGAGGAGGTTGAGGTGGGCGGGATTAAGGTGTGTGTGTGTGTGTGGGGGGGGGCGCTAAGGGGTAGCGGGAGTGTATATTGTAGCGTCCCGGAAGAGTTAGTGCTGCAAGGGCTTCTGGGTATTTGTTCTGTTGGGTTTATGTTGTGTTACGGTGCGGATGTTCTCCCGAAATGTGTTTGTCATTCTTGTTTGGTGTGGGTTCACAGTGTGGCGCATATTTGTAACAGTGTTACAGTTGTTTATACGGCCACCCTCAGTGTGACCTGTATGGCTGTTGACCAAGTATGCCTTGCATTCACTTGAGTGTGTGTGAAAAGCCGTAGATATTATGTGATTGGGCCGGCACGCCAAGGCAGTGCCTTTAAGGTTTATTGCCGCTCTGTACTTCTCCCTACGTCCGTGTACACAGCGCCGTTTTAGAAAGTCATACATTTTATTTTTTGAAACCCATACCGATAATTTTGAAACCGACACCGATAATTTCCGATATTATATTTTCAAGCATTTATTAGCAACAACATACGTACACCATGGGAATAATGAACAACAAACCCGCCATTGAAGTGACAAACCTGCCATCCAAACAATACCCCGTTTGTTGACAAGAAGCTATGACAGCCATGGGAGCCCATTCAATCCCTTTATTAAAGGGGAACATTATCACCAGACCTATGTAAGCGTCAATATATACCTTGATGTTGCAGAAAAAAGACCTTTTTTTTTTTTTAACCGATTTCCGAACTCTAAATGGGTGAATTTTGGCGGATTAAACGCCTTTCTAATATTCGCTCTCGGAGCGATGACGTCATCCGCCATTTTCTCAAACACCGAGTCAAATCAGCTCTGTTATTTTCCGTTTTTTCGACTGTTTTCCGTACCTTGGAGACATCATGCCTCGTCGGTGTGTTGTCGGAGGGTGTAACAACACGAACAGGGACGGATTCAAGTTGCACCAGTGGCCCAAAGATGCGAAAGTGGCAAGAAATTGGACGTTTGTTCCGCACATTTTACCGACGAAAGCTATGCTACGACAGAGATGGCAAGAATGTGTGGATATCCTGCGACACTCAAAGCAGATGCATTTCCAACGATAAAGTCAAAGAAATCTGCCGCCAGACCCCCATTGAATCTGCCGGAGTGTGTGAGCAATTCAGGGACAAAGGTCCTCGCTAGCACGGCAAGCAATGGCGGCAGTTTGTTCCCGCAGACGAGCGAGCTAAACCCCCTGGATGTCTTGGCTCACACCGTCCCTTATGCCACCGAAGATGATCAAGAGAAGAATATCGACCCTAGCTTCCCTGGTCTGCTGACATCAACTCCAAAACTGGACAGATCAGCTTTCAGGAAAAGAGCGCGGATGAGGGTATGTCTACAGAATATATTAATTGATAAAAATTGGGCTGTCTGCACTCTCAAAGTGCATGTTGTTGCCAAATGTATTTCATATGCTGTAAACCTAGTTCATAGTTGTTAGTTTCCTTTAATGCCAAACAAACACATACCAATCGTTGGTTAGAAGGCGATCGCCGAATTCGTCCTCGCTTTCTCCCGTGTCGTTTTCGTCGGTTTCGCTTGCATACGGTTCAAACCGATATGGCTCAATAGCTTCAGTTTCTTCTTCAATTTCGTTTTCGCTACCTGCCTCCACACTACAACCATCCGTTTCAATACATGCGTAATCTGTTGAATCGCTTAAGCCGCTGAAATACGAGTCTGAATCCGAGCTAATGTCGCTATAGCTTGCTGTTCTTTCCGCCATGTTTGTTTGTGTTGGCATCACTGTGTGACGTCACAGGAAAATGGACGGGTGTTTATAACGATGGTTAAAATCAGGCACTTTGAAGCTTTTTTTTAGGGATATTGCGTGATGGGTAAAATTTTGAAAAAAACTTCGAAAAATAAAATAAGCCACTGGGAACTGATTTTTTAATGGTTTTAACCCTTCTGAAATTGTGATAATGTTCCCCTTTAAGCATAGAAAAGATTTTAAAAAGCTGGCGTCAGACCAGCAAAGTCCCGCTGCTAACTGCTAGAGCTAACAAACACAGCTCCGTGGGAAACCCCTAGATGATGTCACACGTCACTAGGCAACAGACCCCGCCTTTTAAAAGCACACCCACACGTCTCCAACTGCATATGAAAGATATTTGAAGATTTTTTTTATTTTTTTTTTAAAGTAACATATTAGATGATGATGTGGTCCTGATGGCTTCATCTGACCAGGATCTTCAGCTCTCACTGGATCGGTTCGCAGCCGAGTGTGAAGCGACCGGGATGAGAATCAGCACCTCCAAGTCCGAGTCCATGGTTCTCGCCCGGAAAAGGGTGGAGTGCCATCTCCGGGTTGGGGAGGAGATCTTGCCCCAAGTGGAGGAGTTCAAGTACCTCGGAGTCTTGTTCACGAGTGGGGGAAGAGTGGATCGTGAGATCGAAAGGCGGATCGGTGCGGCGTCTTCAGTAATGCGGACGCTGTATCGATCCGTTGTGGTGAAGAAGGAGCTGAGCCGGAAGGCAAAGCTCTCAATTTACCGGTCGATCTACGTTCCCATCCTCACCTATGGTCATGAGCTTTGGGTCATGACCGAAAGGACAGGATCACGGGTACAAGCGGCCGAAATGAGTTTCCTCCGCCGGGTGGCGGGGCTCTCCCTTAGAGATAGGGTGAGAAGCTCTGCCATCCGGGGGGAGCTCAAAGTAAAGCCGCTGCTCCTCCACATCGAGAGGAGCCAGATGAGGTGGTTCGGGCATCTGGTCAGGATGCCACCCGAACGCCTCCCTAGGGAGGTGTTTAGGGCACGTCCGACCGGTAGGAGGCCGCGGGGAAGACCCAGGACACGTTGGGAAGACTATGTCTCCCGGCTGGCCTGGGAGCGCCTCGGGGTCCCACAGGAAGAGCTGGACGAAGTGGCTGGGAAGAGGGAAAGTCTGGGCTTCCCTGCTTAGGCTGCTGCCCCCGCGACCCGACCTCGGAAAAGCGGAAGAAGATGGATGGAGATGGATGGTAACATATTAATTACTTTCCCTAGTGACTAATTACATTTATTAAAGAGTAATTCCGTTCGTAATTCAATTACTTTTTTGGTAACCACAGTAATTATAATTAATTACCTATTAAAAGTAATTTTCAGAACACTGGTCACGGATCACGTGACCTCTGGACCCCCTCCCCAGGGGCCCAGGCTTAGACTGATTCATTTTTTTTTCTCACCCCCCCTCGGGGATTAATAAAGTACTTCTGGTTCTGATTCTGATTATCTGTCAAAACGGCCAAGGAATATCCGTGAGATTGAAACTATTTTGATCATTTTCATCACCTATTTATTCGCGAACTTTGGAGGTCTTTTGGCGTCATAAATCAGATATATGTGATAATGATCAACATAGAGGTAACTTGTTTTTCCCACTCTACTGCTACTTTAAAATGAACAGATGCTTAACACACTGGATTAAAAATAGACACACTTCTTGTATGCGAACTAAAACATCTCATAAGGATGTCCGAGTGGTGAATGACATCACCGGCTGGTTTACACTTCCTCTCATTCTTGCATCGACCTCACCACTTTGTTATAAGACTGACCATTGTGGTTCATGCAGTTCTCCTCGTTTAACATGTCTCTTTTATATGTTTGACATGTCACTTAACACTTGACTTTTTTTTTTTTTGCACTTTATCAGTATCGAAAAGCTGTGCACCACAAAACGTGCTCATTATAGCCATTGATCAGCGCAAATTGTTTAATTCATTTTTGTATTGTAGGTTAAAATGTTTTATATGTTGGGCTCCTGAGTTAATGCTGCTGATCAATTTGAATTTAAGATTATTTATTGATTTTATTTGATTTTTCAGTATCAAATGGTTCAAGTCAGTCAAAAAATTATGATTTTTTGTTTTTGTTTGTTTCAGGCATTTTAATATATATATATTTTTTTACAGACTACAAAGCAATGTTAATAAAGTTAATCTTAATAATAAATTGACCTATATTTTGTTTTCTTTCATAATAATGTTATACAGAGGTGTACTTAAAACAATGTTAAAGACAAATTATACTATTTATAGTCGCGGTAGAAAGTGGGGAGATGCAAACGACAAACCCCGTTTCCATATGAGTTGGGAAATTGTGTTAGATGTAAATATAAACGGAATACAATGATTTGCAAATCATT
>NC_084573.2:32060000-32142500 GCF_033978685.3 Nerophis lumbriciformis
TAAGGGATATGCATCAAATGGGACAATAAAACACTGCAATAACAGAATATATGAAGGGAAACTATGTATAAAAAAAGGACATTTGAGACAAAGAGCACCCAAGGCTTAAGCATATTTTTGTATTAATATTATTTTATTATGTAAAATATTATATACAATAATTATTAGTATATAAAATATTTAAATTAATTTTTTTTAATTGTGTGAATGCTCCAAAGCATTCACACATATGGTTTTTCTTCTTCTTCTTCAGATTTCGGCGCACTCTAACTTCTACATTTTTCACCCGATTCAAACCGTTCCAACTTTCAAACTGTTCAGCCTATTCGGGAATCGCGGGCTTTCCCTTGACAAATTTAAAAAATTTCCCAGGATTCCAGGTTTTCCGGAACATTTTTCCCCATTCAAAATGAATTGGCCATTTTTCAACATTCACACATATGGTTTTTCTTCAGATTTCGGCGCACTCTAACTTCAACATATTTCACCTGATTCAAACCGTTCCAACTTTCAAACTGTTCAGCCTATTCGTGAATCGCGGGCTTTCCCTTGACAAATTCCAAAAATTCCCAGAATTCCAGGTTTTCCGGGACATTTTTCCCCATTCAAAATGAATTGGCCATTTTTCAACATTCACACATATGGTTTTTCTTCAGATTTCGGCGCACTCTAACTTCTACATTTTTCACCCGATTCAAACCGTTCCAACTTTCAAACTGTTCAGCCTATTCGGGAATCGCAGGCTTTCCCTTGACAAATTCCAAAAATTCCCAGATTTCCGGAACATTTTTCCCCATTCAAAATGAATTGGCCATTTTTCAACATTCACACATATGGTTTTTCTTCAGATTTCGGCGCACTCTAACTTCTACATTTTTCACCCGATTCAAACCATTCCAACTTTCAAACTGTTCAGCCTATTCGGGAATTGCGGGCTTTCCCTTGACAAATTCCAAAAATTTCCCAGGATTCAAGGTTTTCCGGGACATTTTTCCCCATTCAAAATTAATTGGCCATTTTTCAGCATTCACACATATGGTTTTTCTTCTTCTTCAGATTTCGGCGCGCTCTAACTTCCACATTTTTCACACGATTTAAACCGTTTCAACTTTCAAACTGTTCAGCCTATTCGGGTATCGCGGCCTTTCCCTTGACAAATTCCCAGATTTCCCAGAATTCCAGGTTTTCCGGGACATTTTTCCCCATTCGAAATGAATTGGCCATTTTTCAAACTTCCACCATTTCCACATGTTTCAACCTATTAATACCATTCCACCTTCAACACATTCCACCATACTGGAAATTTAAACTGCCTTTTTTCCAAGTTAAAAAAAATTCAAGGATTTTCCAGAAATCCTGGAATTCACACATATGGCTTTTCTTCTTCTTCTTCAGATTTCGGCGCACTCTAACTTCCAAATTTTTCACCCGATTCAAACCGTTCCAACTTTCAAACTGTTCAACCTATTCGGGAATCGCGGGCTTTCCCTTGACAAATTCCAAAAATTCCCAGATTTCCGGAACATTTTTCCCCATTCAAAATGAATTGGCCATTTTTCAACATTCACACATATGGTTTTTCTTCAGATTTCGGCGCACTCTAACTTCCACATTTTTCACCCGATTCAAACCGTTCCAACTTTCAAACTGTTCAGCCTATTCGGGAATTGCGGGCTTTCCCTTGACAAATTCCCAAAATTTCTCAGGATTCAAGGTTTTCCGGGACATTTTACGTCATTCAAAATTAATTGGCCATTTTTCAGCATTCACACATATGGTTTTTCTTCTTCTTCTTCTTCAGATTTCGGCGCATTCTAACTTCCACATTTTTCACCCGATTCAAACCGTTCCAACTTTCAAACTGTTCAGCCTATTCGGGAATTGCGGGCTTTCCCTTGACAAATTCCAAAAATTCCCAGAATTCCAGGTTTTCCGGGACATTTTTCCCCATTCGAAATGAATTGGCCATTTTTCAAACTTCCACCATTTCCACATGTTTCAACCTATTCATACCATTCCACCTTCAACACATTCCACCATACTGGAAATTTACACTACCTTTTTTCCAAGTTCAAAAAAATTCCAGGATTTTCCAGAAATCCTGGAATTCACACATATGTTTTTTCTTCTTCTTCTTCAGATTTCGGCGCACTCTAACTCCCACATTTTTCACCCGATTCAAACCGTTCCAACTTTCAAACTGTTCAGCCTATTCGTGAATCGCGGGCTTTCCCTTGACAAATTCCAAAAATTCCCAGAATTCCAGGTTTTCCGGGACATTTTTCCCCATTCGAAATGAACTGGCCATTTTTCAGCATTCACACATATGGTTTTTCTTCTTCTTCTTCTTCAGATTTCGGCGCACTCTAACTTCTACATTTTTCACCCGATTCAAACCGTTCCAACTTTCAAACTGTTCAGCCTATTCGGGAATTGCGGGCTTTCCCTTGAAAAATTCCAAAAATTCCCAGATTTCCCAGAATTCCAGGTTTTCCGGGACATTTTTCCCCATTCGAAATGAATTGGCCATTTTTCAAACTTCCACCATTTCCACATGTTTCAACCTATTCATACCATTCCACCTTCAACACATTCCACCATACTGGAAATTTAAATTAAAAATTTTCCAAGTTCAAAAAAATTCCAGGATTTTCCCGAAATCCTGGAATTCACACACGCTTTTTTCGGCGCACTCTAACTTCCACATTTTTCACACGATTTAAACCGTTTCAACTTTCAAACTGTTCAGCCTATTCGGGTATCGCGGCCTTTCCCTTGACAAATTCCACAAATTCCCAGATTTCCCAGAATTCCAGGTTTTCCGGGACATTTTTGCCCATTCGAAATGGGCCATTTTTCAAACTTCCACCATTTCCACATGTTTCAACCTATTAATACCATTCCACCTTCAACACATTCCACCATACTGGAAATTTAAACTGCCTTTTTTACAAGTTAAAAAAAATTCAAGGATTTTCCAGAAATCCTGGAATTCACACATATGGCTTTTCTTCTTCTTCTTCAGATTTTGGCGCACTCTAACTTCCAAATTTTTCACCCGATTCAAACCGTTCCAACTTTCAAACTGTTCAACCTATTCGGGAATCGCGGGCTTTCCCTTGACAAATTCCAAAAATTCCCAGATTTCCAGGTTTTCCGGGACATTTTTCCCTATTCAAAATTAATTGCCCATTTTTCAGCATTCACACATATGGTTTTTCTACTTCTTCTTCAGATTTCGGCACACTCTAACTTCAACATATTTCACCCGATTCAAACCGTTCCAACTTCAAACTGTTCAGCCTATTCGGGAATCGCAGGCTTTCCCTTGACAAATTCCAAAAATTCCCAGAATTCCAGGTTTTCCGGGACATTTTTCCCCATTCGAAATGAACTGGCCATTTTTCAGCATTCACACATATGGTTTTTCTACTTCTTCTTCAGATTTCGGCGCACTCTAACTTCAACATATTTCACCTGATTCAAACCGTTCCAACTTTCAAAATGTTCAGCCTATTCGGGAATCGCGGGCTTTCCCTTGACAAATTCCAAAAATTTCCCAGGATTCAAGGTTTTCCGGGACATTTTTCCCCATTCGAAATGAATTGGCCATTTTTCAAACTTCCACCATTTCCACATGTTTCAACCTATTCATACCATTCCACCTTCAACACATTCCACCATACTGGAAATTTAAATTAAAAATGTTCCAAGTTCAAAAAAATTCCAGGATTTTCCCGAAATCCTGGAATTCACACACGCTTTTTTCGGCGCACTCTAACTTCCACATTTTTCACCCGATTCAAACCGTTCCAACTTTCAAACTGTTCAGCCTATTCGGGTATCGCGGCCTTTCCCTTGACAAATTCCAAAAATTCCCAGATTTCCCAGAATTCCAGGTTTTCCGGGACATTTTTCACCATTCGAAATTAATTGGCCATTTTTCAAACTTCCACCATTTCCACATGTTTCAACCTATTAATACCATTCCACCTTCAACACATTCCACCATACTGGAAATTTAAACTGCCTTCTTTCAAAGTTAAAAAAAAGGATTTTCCAGAAATCCTGGAATTCACACATATGGCTTTTCTTCTTCTTCTTCAGATTTCGGCGCACTCTAACTTCCAAATTTTTCACCCGATTGAAACCGTTCCAACTTTCAAACTGTTCAGCCTATTCGGGAATCGCGGGCTTTCCCTTGACAAATTTAAAAAAATTCCCAGGATTCAAGGTTTTCCGGGACATTTTTCCCCATTCAAAATGAATTGGCCATTTTTCAGCATTCACACATATGGTTTTTCTTCTTCTTCTTCTTCAGATTTCGGCGCACTCTAACTTCTACATTTTTCACCCGATTCAAACCGTTCCAACTTTCAAACTGTTCAGCCTATTCGGGAATTGCGGGCTTTCCCTTGACAAATTTCAAAAATTTCCCAGGATTCAAGGTTTTCCGGGACATTTTTCCCCATTCAAAATGAATTGGCCATTTTTCAACATTCACACATATGGTTTTTCTTCAGATTTCGGCGCACTCTAACTTCCAAATTTTTCACCCGATTCAAACCGTTCCAACTTTCAAACTGTTCAGCCTATTCGGGAATCGCGGGCTTTCCCATGACAAAGTCCAAAAATTCCCAGATTTCTGGAACATTTTTCCCCATTCAAAATGAATTGGCCATTTTTCAACATTCACACATATGGTTTTCTTCAGATTTCGGCGCACTCTAACTTCTACATTTTTCACCCGATTCAAACCGTTCCAACTTTCAAACTGTTCAGCCTATTCGGGAATTGCGGGCTTTCCCTTGACAAATTCCCAAAATTTCCCAGGATTCAAGGTTTTCCGGGACATTTTTCCCCATTCAAAATGAATTGGCCATTTTTCAGCATTCACACATACGGTTTTTATTCTTCTTCTTCTTCAGATTTCGGCGCATTCTAACTTCCAAATTTTTCACCCGATTCAAACCGTTCCAACTTTCAAACTGTTCAGCCTATTCGGGAAATCGCGGGCTTTCCCTTGACAAATTCCAAAAATTCCCAGAATTCCAGGTTTTCCGGGACATTTTTCCCCATTCGAAATGAATTGGCCATTTTTCAAACTTCCACCATTTCCACATGTTTCAACCTATTCATACCATTCCACCTTCAACACATTCCACCATACTGGAAATTTAAATTAAAAATTTTCCAAGTTCAAAAAAATTCCAGGATTTTCCCGAAATCCTGGAATTCACACACGCTTTTTTCGGCGCACTCTAACTTCCAAATTTTTCACCCAATTCAAACCGTTCCAACTTTCAAACTGTTCAGCCTATTCGGGAATCGTGGGCTTTCCCATTTCAAATTCCAAAAATTTCCCAGATTTCTGGGACATTTTTGCCCATTCGAAATGAATTGGCCATTTTTCAAACTTCCACCATTTCCACATTTTGCAACCTATTCATACCATTCCATCTTCAACACATTCCACCATACTGGAAATTTAAACTGCCTTTTTTCCAAGTTAAAAAAAATTCCAGGATTTTCCAGAAATCCTGGAATTCACATATATGTTTTTTGTTCTTCTTCTTCAGATTTCGGCGCACTCTAACTTCCAAATTTTTCACCTGATTCAAACCGTTCCAACTTTCAAACTGTTCAGCCTATTCGGGAATCGCGGGCTTTCCCATGACAAATTCCAAAAATTCCCAGATTTCCAGGTTTTCCGGGACATTTTTCCCCATTCAAAATGAATTGGCCATTTTTCAACATTCACACATATGGTTTTTCTTCTTCTTCTTCTTCAGATTTCGGCGCACTCTAACTTCAACATATTTCACCTGATTCAAACCGTTCCAACTTTCAAACTGTTCAGCCTATTCGGGAAATCGCGGGCTTTCCCATGACAAATTCCAAAAATTCCCAGATTTCCCAGAATTCCTGGAATTCACACACGTTTTTTCTTCTTCTTCTTCAGATTTCGGCGCGCTCTAACTTCCACATTTTTCACCCGATTCAAACCGTTCCAACTTTCAAACTGTTCAGCCTATTCGGGAATCGCGGGCTTTCCCTTGACAAATTCCAAAAATTCCCAGAATTCCAGGTTTTCCGGGACATTTTTCCCCATTCGAAATGAACTGGCCATTTTTCAGCATTCACACATATGGTTTTTCTACTTCTTCTTCAGATTTCGGCGCACTCTATCTTCAACATATTTCACCCGATTCAAACCGTTCCAACTTCAAACTGTTCAGCCTATTCGGGAATCGCGGGCTTTCCCTTGAAAAATTCCAAAAATTCCCAGATTTCCCAGAATTCCTGGAATTCACACGTTTTTTCTTCTTCTTCTTCAGATTTCGGCACATTCTAACTTCCAAATTTTTCACCCGATTCAAACCGTTCCAACTTTCAAACTGTTCAGCCTATTCGGGAAATCGCGGGCTTTCCCTTGACAAATTCCAAAAATTCCCAGAATTCCAGGTTTTCCGGGACATTTTTGCCCATTCGAAATGGGCCATTTTTCAAACTTCCACCATTTCCACATGTTTCAACCTATTCATACCATTCCACCTTCAACACATTCCACCATACTGGAAATTTAAATTAAAAATTTTCCAAGTTCAAAAAAATTCCAGGATTTTCCCGAAATCCTGGAATTCACACACGCTTTTTTCGGCGCACTCTAACTTCCACATTTTTCACACGATTTAAACCGTTTCAACTTTCAAACTGTTCAGCCTATTCGGGGATCGCGGCCTTTCCCTTGACAAATTCCAAAAATTCCCAGATTTCCCAGAATTCCAGGTTTTCCGGGACATTTTTCCCCATTCGAAATGAATTGGCCATTTTTCAATCTTCCACCATTTCCACATGTTTCAACCTATTAATACCATTCCACCTTCAACACATTCCACCATACTGGAAATTTAAACTGCCTTTTTTACAAGTTAAAAAAAATTCAAGGATTTTCCAGAAATCCTGGAATTCACACATATGGCTTTTCTTCTTCTTCTTCAGATTTTGGCGCACTCTAACTTCCAAATTTTTCACCCGATTCAAACCGTTCCAACTTTCAAACTGTTCAACCTATTCGGGAATCGCGGGCTTCCCCTTGACAAATTCCAAAAATTCCCAGATTTCCAGGTTTTCCGGGACATTTTTCCCTATTCAAAATTAATTGCCCATTTTTCAGCATTCACACATATGGTTTTTCTACTTCTTCTTCAGATTTCGGCACACTCTAACTTCAACATATTTCACCCGATTCAAACCGTTCCAACTTCAAACTGTTCAGCCTATTCGGGAATCGCGGGCTTTCCCTTGACAAATTCCAAAAATTCCCAGAATTCCAGGTTTTCCGGGACATTTTTCCCCATTCGAAATGAACTGGCCATTTTTCAGCATTCACACATATGGTTTTTCTACTTCTTCTTCAGATTTCGGCGCACTCTAACTTCAACATATTTCACCTGATTCAAACCGTTCCAACTTTCAAACTGTTCAGCCTATTCGGGAATCGCGGGCTTTCCCATGACAAATTCCAAAAATTTCCCAGGATTCAAGGTTTTCCGGGACATTTTTCACCATTCGAAATTAATTGGCCATTTTTCAAACTTCCACCATTTCCACATGTTTCAACCTATTAATACCATTCCACCTTCAACACATTCCACCATACTGGAAATTTAAACTGCCTTTTTTCAAAGTTAAAAAAAAGGATTTTCCAGAAATCCTGGAATTCACACATATGGCTTTTCTTCTTCTTCTTCAGATTTCGGCGCACTCTAACTTCCAAATTTTACACCCGATTGAAACCGTTCCAACTTTCAAACTGTTCAGCCTATTCGGGAATTGCGGGCTTTCCCTTGACAAATTTCAAAAATTTCCCAGGATTCAAGGTTTTCCGGGACATTTTTCCCCATTCAAAATGAACTGGCCATTTTTCAACATTCACACATATGGTTTTTCTTCAGATTTCGGCGCACTCTAACTTCTACATTTTTCACCCGATTCAAACCGTTCCAACTTTCAAACTGTTCAGCCTATTCGGGAATTGCGGGCTTTCCCTTGACAAATTTCAAAAATTTCCCAGGATTCAAGGTTTTCCGGGACATTTTTCCCCATTCAAAATGAATTGGCCATTTTTCAACATTCACACATATGGTTTTTCTTCAGATTTCGGCGCACTCTAACTTCCAAATTTTTCACCCGATTCAAACCGTTCCAACTTTCAAACTGTTCAGCCTATTCGGGAATCGCGTGCTTTCCCTTGACAAATTTCAAAAATTTCCCAGGATTGAAGGTTTTCCGGGACATTTTTCCCCATTCAAAATGAATTGGCCATTTTCCAACATTCACACATATGGTTTTTCTTCAGATTTCGGCGCACTCTAACTTCCAAATTTTTCACCCGATTCAAACCGTTCCAACTTTCAAACTGTTCAGCCTATTCGGGAATCGCGGGCTTTCCCTTGACAAATTCCAAAAATTTCCCAGGATTCAAGGTTTTCCGGGACATTTTTCCCCATTCGAAATGAATTGGCCATTTTTCAAACTTCCACCATTTCCACATGTTTCAACCTATTCATACCATTCCACCTTCAACACATTCCACCATACTGGAAATTTAAATTAAAAATGTTCCAAGTTCAAAAAAATTCCAGGATTTTCCCGAAATCCTGGAATTCACACACGCTTTTTTCGGCGCACTCTAACTTCCACATTTTTCACCCGATTCAAACCGTTCCAACTTTCAAACTGTTCAGCCTATTCGGGTATCGCGGCCTTTCCCTTGACAAATTCCAAAAATTCCCAGATTTCCCAGAATTCCAGGTTTTCCGGGACATTTTTCACCATTCGAAATTAATTGGCCATTTTTCAAACTTCCACCATTTCCACATGTTTCAACCTATTAATACCATTCCACCTTCAACACATTCCACCATACTGGAAATTTAAACTGCCTTTTTTCAAAGTTAAAAAAAAGGATTTTCCAGAAATCCTGGAATTCACACATATGGCTTTTCTTCTTCTTCTTCAGATTTCGGCGCACTCTAACTTCCAAATTTTTCACCCGATTGAAACCGTTCCAACTTTCAAACTGTTCAGCCTATTCGGGAATCGCGGGCTTTCCCTTGACAAATTTCAAAAACTTCCCAGGATTCAAGGTTTTCCGGGACATTTTTCCCCATTCAAAATGAATTGGCCATTTTTCAGCATTCACACATATGGTTTTTCTTCTTCTTCTTCTTCAGATTTCGGCGCACTCTAACTTCTACATTTTTCACTCGATTCAAACCGTTCCAACTTTCAAACTGTTCAGCCTATTCGGGAATTGCGGGCTTTCCCTTGACAAATTTCAAAAATTTCCCAGGATTCAAGGTTTTCCGGGACATTTGTCCCCATTCAAAATGAATTGGCCATTTTTCAACATTCACACATATGGTTTTTCTTCAGATTTCGGCGCACTCTAACTTCCAAATTTTTCACCTGATTCAAACCGTTCCAACTTTCAAACTGTTCAGCCTATTCGGGAATCGCGGGCTTTCCCATGACAAATTCCAAAAATTCCCAGATTTCCGGAACATTTTTCCCCATTCAAAATGAATTGGCCATTTTTCAACATTCACACATATGGTTCTTCTTCAGATTTCGGCGCACTCTAACTTCTACATTTTTCACCCGATTCAAACCGTTCCAACTTTCAAACTGTTCAGCCTATTCGGGAATTGCGGGCTTTCCCTTGACAAATTCCCAAAATTTCCCAGGATTCAAGGTTTTCCGGGACATTTTTCCCCATTCAAAATTAATTGGCCATTTTTCAGCATTCACACATACGGTTTTTCTTCTTCTTCTTCAGATTTCGGCGCATTCTAACTTCCAAATTTTTCACCCGATTCAAACCGTTCCAACTTTCAAACTGTTCAGCCTATTCGGGAAATCGCGGGCTTTCCCTTGACAAATTCCAAAAATTTCCAAGATTTCCCAGAATTCCAAGTTTTCCGGGACATTTTTCCCCATTCGAAATGAATTGGCCATTTTTCAAACTTCCGCCATTTCCACATTTTTCAACCTATTCATACCATTCTACCTTCAACACATTCCACCATACTGGAAATTTAAATTAAAAATGTTCCAAGTTCAAAAAAATTCCAGGATTTTCCCGAAATCCTGGAATTCACACACGCTTTTTTCGGCGCACTCTAACTTCCACATTTTTCACCCGATTCAAACCATTCCAACTTTCAAACTGTTCAGCCTATTCGGGAATCGCGGGCTTTCCCTTGACAAATTCCAAAAATTTCCCAGATTTCCCAGTATTCCAGGTTTTTCGGGACATTTTTGCCCATTTGAAATGAATTGGCCATTTTTCAAACTTCCACCATTTCCACATGTTTCAACCTATTCATACCATTCCACCTTCAACACATTCCACCATACTGGAAATTTACACTACCTTTTTTCCAAGTTCAAAAAAATTCCAGGATTTTCCAGAAATCCTGGAATTCACACATATGTTTTTTCTTCTTCTTCTTCAGATTTCGGCGCACTCTAACTTCCACATTTTTCACCCGATTCAAACCGTTCCAACTTTCAAACTGTTCAGCCTATTCGGAAATCGCAGGCTTCCCTTGACAAATTCCAAAAATTCCCAGATTTCCAGGTTTTCCGGGACATTTTTTCCCCATTCAAAATGAATTGGCCATTTTTCAGCATTCACACATATGGTTTTTCTTCTTCTTCTTCTTCTTCTTCAGATTTCGGCGCACTCTAACTTAATATATTTCACCCGATTCAAACCGTTCTAACTTTCAAACTGTTCAGCCTATTCGGGAATCGCGGGCTTTCCCTTGACAATTTCCAAAAATTTCCCAGAATTCCAGGTTTTCCGTGACATTTTTTCCCATTCAAAATGAACTGGCCATTTTTCAGCATTCACACATATGTTTTTTCTACTTCTTCTTCAGATTTCGGCGCACTCTAACTTCTACATTTTTCACCCGATTCAAACCGTTCCAACTTTCAAACTGTTCAGCCTATTCGGGAATTGCGGGCTTTCCCTTGACAAATTTCAAAAATTTCCCAGGATTCAAGGTTTTCCGGGACATTTTTCCCCATTCAAAATGAATTGGCCATTTTTCAGCATTCACACATATGGTTTTTCTTTTTCTTCTTCTTCAGATTTCGGCGCACTCTAACTTCAACATATTTCACCCGATTCAAACCGTTCCAACTTCAAACTGTTCAGCCTATTCGGGAATCGCGGGCATTCCCTTGACAATTTCCAAAAATTTCCCAGAATTCCAGGTTTTCCGGGACATTTTTTCCCATTCAAAATGAACTGGCCATTTTTCAGCATTCACACATATGGTTTTTCTTCTTCTTCTTCAGATTTCGGCGCACTCTAACTTCTACATTTTTCACCCGATTCAAACCGTTCCAACTTTCAAACTGTTCAGCCTATTCGGGAATTGCGGGCTTTCCCTTGACAAATTCCAAAAATTTCCCAGGATTCAAAGTTTTCCGGGACATTTTTCCCCATTCAAAATGAATTGGCCATTTTTCAGCATTCACACATATGGTTTTTCTTCTTCTTCTTCAGATTTCGGCGCACTCTAACTTCAACATATTTCACCCGATTCAAACCGTTCCAACTTCAAACTGTTCAGCCCATTCGGGAATCGCGGGCTTTCCCTTGACAAATTCCAAAAATTTCCCAGATTTCCAGGTTTTCCGGGCCATTTTTCCCCATTCGAAATGAATTGGCCATTTTTCAAACTTCCACCATTTCCACATGTTTCAACCTATTCATACCATTCCACCTTCAACACATTCCACCATACTGGAAATTTAAATTAAAAATGTTCCAAGTTCAAAACAATTCCAGGATTTTCCCGAAATCCTGGAATTCACACACGCTTTTTTCGGCGCACTCTAACTTCCACATTTTTCACCCGATTCAAACCGTTCCAACTTTCAAACTGTTCAGCCTATTCGGGTATCGCGGCCTTTCCCTTGACAAATTCCAAAAATTTCCCAGATTTCCCAGTATTCCAGGTTTTCCGAGACAAGTAGCACCTGAGCTCTATGCAGATTAATCAATTTAATGATTTTATTACATAAAATAAAAACTATTACATAAAATAATAACTTGATTTATTTATGAATATATGATGTGCAAATATATTTACAAAATGTTTTCGTTTGAAACAAGGAGCACCAAAGCCCTCAGCAGAATTTGTATTTAATTATTTATATTCTATAAAATTATAATTATTTAATTTTTTATTTAATTCATGGATGTGCAATTATATAAAACAGGACATTTGAAACAATCAGCACCTGAGCCCTCAACAGATTTTTTATATATTCATCTTTAATTTTAGTATTTTATTATTTTGCTTGTACAAAAATAATATTATATAAAATAATAATTAAATGTATTTATCTTTATTAATTAATGTATGATGTGCAAATTTATACATATGCAATATATATGCAAAATACCAAATATAACGTCATTAAAATGAATGCAGTCAAATGAATAAACCTATTATTAAGCTTAATCAGATTTAAATAGTTTCTGTTTGTAACTGGATACTTTCTAATACACCTTTTTATGTGTAAGTAACATCCAACTGTAATGATTTAATTCTTGTTTATTTTGACAAATGTGCCATATTGTTCAGTTAACACTTAATACTCGGCAAATTGCTTTCTCTTGTGATTGATGCTGTATTACTGCCCTCCCTCAGATTGAACCAAAGCATTCCTGGAAGAAGTCTGGGATTTGTTCTCAATGAAATACGTCAAAGACCTCAGCGTTCTCTGGACATTTCTAAGACAAATAATGCTGTCGGTTTTCCAGCGGGTGTTGGACCACGGCCGACCTCCAGTAGCAACAAATACTTGGAACCCGGCGAGTAAAAATCCCCCAAACTTTCCCTCCGCACACACCTCTCCTCCCCGCCGCCAGGACCATGGTCTCTTCAGGCTGGCCATGATCCGCACTCTGCAGCCGCCTGAGTGCGTGGAGACGACCGGGCCCGGAGGAGCCACGGGGCTGGAAACGGGGGGTGGGGCGAGAGGGGGGGTTCTTGGGATGCTTTGGCCAGATGTGCACAGTAGCGCTTGGCCAGGCGCACATCTGCAAACGTTTGAACCGACTTAGGGGAATTCCTCTCTCACTGCTGGGCTTTGTCGGACTGGAGTCCTCAGCTCGGGACAATGGACCGCTTTACTGCCTCCCTTGGCTCCGCCTCTCAACCTCCCCCCCCCACCCCGTGTCTTAAAACAGACATTTTAAAGAGAAGCTAAAACTTGTCTTCCTTTCTCAGAAATTGAGGATCAGTGACCGATTAAGTACGTCAGAGAGTGGTGTTTGTGTGCAAATATTGTACTAAAGCGTGGGCCGGATCAGGCCCGCGAACAGGTTTTATTCGGCCCGCGGGATGAGTTTGTTAAATATAAAAATTTGCCAACATTTTTTAATTAAATAAACTGCTGTTCTAAATGTGACCACTAGATGTCACAATAGCAATTTTTTGTATCTTTGTAGATGATGCTACATATGTACAAAAAATAAACCACATGATGTTAGTGCACCAGTCGAGGAAAATGAGAAAACTACATAAATAACATCCTGTGATTTGATTTTGATATATATTTTTTTATCTTGACGGATTGAAAATTAACACCAATGAGTTGACTGACGAACATTATCACATAATTAATTCAGAAAGTATAAATAACGACAAATAAAGGTAGAATACTTTTTTTTTTTTTTTACTTACAACACTTAAATCTCTAGATCAATTTCAGGTCTACCTGTCAATAAAAAGTCGTTTTAATTTTATTTTATGCCCCTTGTGTTCAAAACTCTGCTTTTTATGGCAAAACACAATATAATTCACAATAATTCATTACAACATTGATTTTAATTTATCATTATTTTTGGAGAAATAATAGTTTAAAAAAAACAAGCAGTCATTCTAATTTTCTTTTTACTTTCAAAGCTTAAATCTAACAAATAATTCAATACAACATTGATATATCATTATTTGTGGAGAAATAATAGTTTAAAAAAAAGGTATTTTTTTAATCTGTTTTACTTTCAACACTTAAATCTCTCGATCAACTTCAGGTCGACCTAAAACATATATATATGTATATATATATATATATATATATATATATATATATATATATATATATATATATATATATATATATATATATATATATATATATATATATATATATATATATATATGTATATATATATATATATATATATATATATATATATATATATATATATATATATATTTTTTTTTTTTTTATGGCCCTTCAAAACACAATATAATTAACAATAATTCACAACAAAATTTATTTTATTTTATCATTATATATATATATATATATATATATATATATATATATATATATATATATATATATATATATATATACATACATATATATATATATATATATATATATATATATATATTTGTTTTTTTTATTTATTTATGTTTTTTAATTTTATTTTATGGTCCTTCAAAACTCAGATTTTTATGATAAAAACACAATATAATTAACAATAATTCACTACAAAATAGATTTTATTTTATCATTATTTTTAACGGCCATTTTAATTTTCTTTTTACTTTCAAAGCTTAAATCTCAATATCAACTTCAGGTCTATCTGTCAATAAAAAGTAGTTTTTATTTTATTTTATGCCCCTTGTGTTCAAAACTCTGCTTTTTCTATGGCAAAACACAATATAATTCACAATAATTCAATACCACATTGATTTACCATTATTTTTGTAGAAATAATAGTTTTAAAAAAAGGTATTTTTTTTAATCTGTTTTACTTTCAACACTTAAATCTCTCGATCAACTTCAGGTCGACCTAAAATATTTATATATTTTTTATTTTTTATTTTTAACTTTATGGCCCTTCAAAACTCGGATTTTTATGATAAAAACAATATAATGCACAATAATTTACTACAACATTGATTTTAATTTATCATTATTTTTGGAAAAATAATAGTTTTAAGAAAGGTATTTTTTTTTAATCTATTTTTTTAATATATATATATATATATATATATATATATATATATATATATATATATATATATATATATATATATATATTTGTTTTTTATTTATTTATGTTTTTTAATTTTATTTTATGGTCCTTCAAAACTCAGATTTTTATGATAAAAACACAATATAATTAACAATAATTCACTACAAAATAGATTTTATTTTATCATTATTTTTAACGGCCATTTTAATTTTCTTTTTACTTTCAAAGCTTAAATCTCAATATCAACTTCAGGTCTATCTGTCAATAAAAAGTAGTTTTTATTTTATTTTATGCCCCTTGTGTTCAAAACTCTGCTTTTTCTATGGCAAAACACAATATAATTCACAATAATTCAATACCACATTGATTTACCATTATTTTTGTAGAAATAATTGTTTTAAAAAAAAGGTATTTTTTTAATCTGTTTTACTTTCAACACTTAAATCTCTCCATCAACTTCAGGTCGACCTAAAATATTTATATATTTTTTATTTTTTATTTTTAACTTTATGGCCCTTCAAAACTCAGATTTTTATGATAAAAACACAATATAATGCACAATAATTCACTACAACATTGATTTTAATTTATCATTATTTTTGGAGAAATAATAGTTTTAAAAAAAGGTATTTTTTTTATCTGTTTTACTTTCAACACTGAAATCTCTCGATCACCTTCAGGTCGACCTCAAATATTTATATATTTTATTTTTTTTATTTTTAACTTTATGGCCCTTCAAAACTTGGATTTTTATGATAAAAACATAATATAATGCACAATAATTCAGTACAACATTGATTTTAATTTATCATTATTTTTGGAGAAATAATAGTTTAAAAAAAAGGTATTTTTTTAATCTGTTTTACTTTCAACACTGAAATCTCTCGATCACCTTCAGGTCGACCTAAAATATTTATACATTTTTTATTTTTTATTTTTAACTTTATGGTCCTTCAAAACTCAGATTTTTATGATAAAAACACAATATAATGCACAATAATTCACTACAACATTGATTTTAATTTATCATTATTTTTGGAGAAATAATAGTTTTAAAAAAAGGTATTTTTTTTAATCTGTTTTACTTTCAACACTGAAATCTCTCGATCACCTTCAGGTCGACCTCAAATATTTAAATATTTTATTTTTTTTATTTTTAACTTTATGGCCCTTCAAAACTTGGATTTTTATGATAAAAACATAATATAATGCACAATAATTCAGTACAACATTGATTTTAATTTATCATTATTTTTGGAGAAATAATAGTTTTAAAAAAAGGTATTTTTTTTATCTGTTTTACTTTCAACACTGAAATCTCTCGATCACCTTCAGGTCGACCTCAAATATTTATATATTTTATTTTTTTTATTTTTAACTTTATGGCCCTTCAAAACTTGGATTTTTATGATAAAAACATAATATAATGCACAATAATTCAGTACAACATTGATTTTAATTTATCATTATTTTTGGAGAAATAATAGTTTTAAAAAAAGGTATTTTTTTAATCTGTTTTACTTTCAACACTTAAATCTCTCGATCACCTTCAGGTCGACCTCAAATATTTATATATTTTATTTTTTTTATTTTTAACTTTATGGCCCTTCAAAACTTGGATTTTTATGATAAAAACACAATATAATGCACAATAATTCACTACAACATTGATTTTAATTTATCATTATTTTTGGAGAAATAATAGTTTTAAAAAAAGGTATTTTTTTTTATCTGTTTTACTTTCAACACTGAAATCTCTCGATCACCTTCAGGTCGACCTAAAATATTTATACATTTTTTATTTTTTATTTTTAACTTTATGGTCCTTCAAAACTCGGATTTTTATGACAAAAACACAATATAATGCACAATAATTCACTACAACATTGATTTTAATTTATCATTATTTTTGGAGAAATAATAGTTTTAAAAAAAGGTATTTTTTTATATCTGTTTTACTTTCAACACTGAAATCTCTCGATCACCTTCAGGTCGACCTCAAATATTTATATATATATATATATATTTTAACTTTATGGCCCTTCAAAACTCGGATTTTTATGATAAAAACAATATAATGCACAATAATTCACTACAACATTGATTTTAATTTATCATTATTTTTGGAAAAATAATAGTTTTAAAAAAGGTATTTTTTAAATCTGTTTTACTTTCAACACTTAAATCTCTCGATCACCTTCAGGTCGACCTAAAATATTTATACATTTTTTATTTTTTATTTTTAACTTTATGGTCCTTCAAAACTTGGATTTTTTATGATAAAAACACAATATAATGCACAATAATTCACTACAACATTGATTTTAATTTATCATTATTTTTGGAGAAATAATAGTTTTAAAAAAAGGTATTTTTTTTAATCTGTTTTACTTTCAACACTGAAATCTCTCGATCACCTTCAGGTCGACCTCAAATATTTATATATTTTATTTTTTTTATTTTTAACTTTATGGCCCTTCAAAACTTGGATTTTTATGATAAAAACACAATATAATGCACAATAATTCACTACAACATTGATTTTAATTTATCATTATTTTTGGAAAAATAATAGTTTTAAGAAAGGTATTTTTTTTAATCTGTTTTACTTTCAACCCTTAAATCTCTCGATCACCTTCAGGTTGACCTCAAATATTTATATATTTTATTTTTTTTATTTTTAACTTTATGGTCCTTCAAAACTTGGATTTTTATGATAAAAACACAATATAATGCACAATAATTCACTACAACATTGATTTTAATTTATCATTATTTTTGGAGAAATAATAGTTTTAAAAAAAGGTATTTTTTTAATCTGTTTTACTTTCAACACTGAAATCTCTCGATCAACTTCAGGTCGGCCTAAAACATTTATATATATATTTTTATTTTTTAATTTTAAATTTTATGGTCCTTCAAAACTCGGATTTTTATGATAAAAACATAATATAATGCACAATAATTCAGTAATAATAATAATAATAATAACTGGGATTTATATAGCGCTTTTCTAAGTACCCAAAGTCGCTTTACATGTAGAACCCATCAATCATTCACACTTGGTGGTGGTAAGCTACTTTCATAGCCACAGCTGCCCTGGGGTAGACTGACGGACAGTACAACATTGATTTTAATTCATCATTATTTTTTTTTGCAAAATAACAGCTAAAAAAAAACAAAAAATGGTCTTTAAAATTTTTTTTTTTTTACTTTCAGCACTTAAATCTCAAGATCAACTTTCGATCTATCCATCGATTATACATTTTTTTTTAAATTAATTTGTTTGCTTTGTCTGTTTTTATACGGCAAACACACAACACATGCAATATTTTCCCTAAAGAATATTTCAAAGTGAAATATTTGAAGGTCAATAATTCCTATTGATTTTGATTCATTATTATATTTTGAGCAATGACAGTTTCAAAGAAGAACAAAAAAAACAGCCTCTTTGTGTTTTTACAGTCAATATAGCAATTGTTTCTCCTTTCATTACACCCATTTGCTCTTTTATTCCACTTTTTTTTTTTTTTTTTTAACAGTACTTGTAGAATGTTTGAAAACTAATGGTAACATATTTAGTCATATTTTTTGCCCTAAAAATGTCACTGTGAGCAAGTTGCCAACAGCCCCGTTAGTAATCATGATCATTTCCGAAACTCAAAGGAAGTACACGCCGGACCCAAAAAGGGGTGGGGGGGTGGTGGCTGTGATATTTTAGTCCCACGCAGACGACCACAAAGTTTTTTCGACCATGCGGTGAAATGCGACACTTTTTCCGTTTCCTGGTTTGAAACGCTTTGTTTTTTTTTTTTCTTTTCGCACCTCTTGCTGTTTGAGGTGGGCTTGCTCTCGAAGCAGGAAAGTACCCAAAGTATCAGTGCAGTACAGTAGGGCCCCCCCGCCCCCCACCATTGTTCTAAAGGGGGATGTTTCACTACCGCTCTCCTGCGACCACCGACTTTACATAAGTCATCCTGAAAAAGGAAGCGGGCCTCAAGCCCTGCTAGTCAAAACACTCGCGGGGCCCAGTCACGCTCACTTAGGTCACGTCCGTCCACCTGTCGGATCCAAAAACATAGGATAGACCGATATACGGGGTCAGCAACCTGCGACAGTTTGTTTACATGTAAAATCTTCCACTCCTTCTTTGTCTCATTTTGTCCACCAAACGTTTTATACTGTGCGCTTTGTTGATGTTATTGACTTGTTGGAGCGCTAATCAGGCATATTTGGTCACTGCATGACTGCAAGCTAATCAATGCTAAAATGCTATTTAGGCTAGCTGTATGTACATATTGCATCATTATGCCTCCTTTGTAGGTATCTAATTTAATATCCATTACTTTTATCCTCTTTGTATATCATTCAGTTTTGCACTGGTCATGATACATTATCTGTATGTAATATTGGCTGCATTTCAGATAGTTGTTTGTGTGCCATGTTGTTCCAGACCACAGCAAACATTACCTAGCTTGCCAAAGATTGTAATAAATCCATTAGAAGAAGACAGCCTGACGTTTCCTTTAAGTTGGACACACACATCTATACCTTTGGTCATTTCCAGGAGTTATATCCCCTTCTGAGTAGCCTCTGATGTACTAATGGTTTCTAATGTTGTAAAAATGTGTAGAATAAATATTACATTTCAACATTTATGTCAACGAAGATTTGCTTCAGCCTGCGACACATAGTCGTTTTGATAGTAGGCTATTATAGCTAATATAGACACTTACGGCATGTGTTGCCTTCATTATAACACTTATATAAGACTTTTAAAGTCATTTTGATAGTAGGCCATTATAGCTAATATAGACACATCATGTGTTGTCTTCATTATGACACGTATATAAGAGTTTTAAAGTCATTTTGATAGTAGGCTAATATAGACACATCATGTGTTGTCTTCATTATAACACTTATATACGATTTTTAAAGTCATTTTGATAGTAGGCTAATATAGCTAATATAGACACTTACGTCATGTGTTGTCTTCATTATAACACTTATATAAGACTTTTAAAGTCATTTTGATAGTAGGCTAATATGGACATTTACATCATGTGTTGCCTTCATTATAACACTTATGTAAGACTTTTAAAGTAGTTTTGATAGTAGGCTATTATAGCTAATATAGACACTTAAGTCATGTGTTGCCTTCATTATAACACTTGTATAAGACTTTTAAAGTCATTTTGATAGTAGGCTAATATAGACACTTACATCATGTGTTGTCTTCATTATAACACTTATATAAGATTGTTAAAGTCATTTTGATAGTAGGCTAATATAGACACTTACGTCATGTGTTGCCTTTATTATAACACTTATATAAGACTTTTAAAGTAATTTTGATAGTAGGCTATTATAGCTAATATAGACACTTACGTCATGTGTTGCCTTTATTATAACACTTATATAAGACTTTTAAAGTATTTTTGATAGTAGGCTATTATAGCTAATATAAACACATCATGTGTTGTCTTCATTACAACACTTATATAAGACTTTTAAAGTCATTTTGATATTAGGCTAATATAAACATTTACGTCATGTGTTGTCTTCATTACAACACTTATATAAGACTTTTAAAGTCATTCTGATAGTAGGCTAATATAGACATTTACGTCATGTGTTGCCTTCATTATAACACTTATATAAGACTTTTAAAGTAATTTTGATAGTAGGCTAATATAGACATTTACGTCATGTGTTGCCTTCATTATCACATTTATATAAGACCTTTAAAGTCATTTTGATAGTAGGCTATTATAGTTAATATAGACACTTACGTCATGTGTTGCCTTCATTATCACATTTATATAAGACCTTTAAAGTAATTTTGATAGTAGGCTACTATAGCTAATATAGACACTTACGTCACGTGTTGCCTTCATTATCAGACGTATATACGGCTTTTCATTTTTTGCTGCTCCAGACAGATTTGAGCAGTGGTTACTACTATATACTTTACTAAATATTTTCATACTAAATACTGGCATCACATGTGTAGCTATTGTATTTGTTGATGTAGTTACGTTACAGTAAAAAATAAATAAATAAATTTAAATAATTAAAAGGCCGATACCGACATCAAACTGAGCAGTGGTTATCACTATCATCTTTATGAAATATTTTCTACTTCACTACATATTTTGATACTAAATACTAATTATTACATGTGTAGATATTGTATCTGCTGATGTAGTTACATTACAGTAAAATATAAATAAATACATTTAAATACACAAAAGGATACCGACATCAAACTGAGCAGTGGTTATTACTATCATCTTTATGAAATATTTTTATAGTAAATGCTAGTATCACATGTGTAGATATTGTATCTGCTGATGTAGTTACGTTGTAGAAATAAATTATTAAATAAAGGGATTTAAATAAATAAAAGGCCGACACCGATATCAAACTAAGCAGCGGTTTTTACTATCTACTTTACTAAATATTTTTATACTAAATGCTAGTATCACATGTGTAGATATTGTATCTACTGATGTAGTTATGTTGTAGTAATAAATTAATAATTAAATGAATTTAAATAAATAATGATATGTGTCAAAATGAGCAGTGGTTTTTACTATCTTCTTTACTACATATTGTTATACTAAATACTGGTATCATATGTGTAGATATTGTATCTTCTAATGGAATTCTGATATAGTAAAAAATTATTAAATACATTTAAATAAATAAATAATAAAAAGCCGATACGATATCTGGCAAACTGAGCAGTGGTTATTACTTTCTACTTTATTAAAAATTTTGTACTAAATACTGGTATCAGATGTGTAGATATTGTATCTGCTGATGTAGTTACGCTATAGTAAAAGATAAATAAATAAATAAATACATTTAAATACACAAAAGGATACCGACATCAAACTGAGCAGTGGTTATTACTATCTACTTTATTAAATATTTTTATAGTAAATACTAGTATCACATGTGTAAATATTGCATCTGCTGATGTAGTTACGTTGTAGTAATAAATTAATAATTAAATGAATTTAAATAAAAGGCCAACACCGATATCAAACTAAGCAGCGGTTGTTACTATCTACTTTACTAAATATTTTTATACTAAATGCTAGTATCACATGTGTAGATATTGTATCTACTGATGTAGTTATGTTGTAGTAATAAATTAATAATTTAATGAATTTAAATAAATAAAAGGCCGATACTGATATGTGTCAAAATGAGCAGTGGTTATTACCATCTACTTTATTATTTTTTATACCGAATACATGTGTAGATATTGTATCTGCTGATGTAGTTACATAAATAAATACATTTAAATACACAAAAGGATACCGACATCAAACTAAACAGTGGTTATTACTATCATCTTTATGAAATATTTTTATAGTAAATACTAGTATCACATGTGTAGATATTGTATCTGCTGATGTAGTTACGTTGTAGAAATAAATTAATAAATAAAGTGATTTAAATAAATAAAAGGCCGACACCGATATCAAACTAAGCAGCGGTTGTTATAATCTACTTTACTAAATATTTTTTTATACTAAATGCTAGTATCACATGTGTAGATATTGTATCGACTGATGTAGTTATGTTGTAGTAATAAATTAATAATTAAATGAATTTAAATAAATAATGATATGTGTCAAAATGAGCAGTGGTTTTTACTATCGACTTTACTACATATTTTTATGCTAAATACTGGTATCATATGTGTAGATATTGTATCTTCTAATGGAATTCTGATATAGTAAAAAATAATTAAATACATTTAAATAAATAAATAATAAAAAGCCGATACGATATCTGTCAAACTGAGCAGTGGTTATTACTTTCTACTTTATTAAATATTTTTGTACTAAATACTGGTATCAGATGTGTAGATATTGTATCTGCTGATGTAGTTACGCTATAGTAAAAGATAAATAAATAAATAAATACATTTAAATACACAAAAGGATACCGACATCAAACTGAGCAGTGGTTATTAGTATCTACTTTATTAAATATTTTTATAGTAAATACTAGTATCACATGTGTAAATATTGCATCTGCTGATGTAGTTACGTTGTAGTAATAAATTAATAATTAAATGAATTTAAATAAAAGGCCAACACCGATATCAAACTAAGCAGCGGTTGTTACTATCTACTTTACTAAATATTTTTATACTAAATGCTAGTATCACATGTGTAGATATTGTATCTACTGATGTAGTTATGTTGTAGTAATAAATTAATAATTTAATGAATTTAAATAAATAAAAGGCCAATACTGATATGTGTCAAAATGAGCAGTGGTTATTACTATTTACTTTATTATTTTTTATACCTAATACTGGTATCTCATGTGTAGATATTGTATCTGCTGATGTGGTTAGGTTGCAGGAAAAAATAAATAATTAAATACATTTTAATAAATAAAAGGCCGATACTAATATGTGTCAAAATGAGCAGTGGTTTTTACTATCTTCTTTACTACATATTGTTATACTAAATACTGGTATCATATGTGTAGATATTGTATCTGCTGATGGAATTCTGATATAGTAAAAAATAATTAAATACATTTGAATAAATAAATAATAAAAGGCCGATACGATATCTGTAAAACTGAGCAGCGGTTATTACTTTCTACTTTATTAAATATTGTTCTACTAAATACTGGTATCAGATGTGTAGATATTGTATCTGCTGATGTAGTTACGTTATAGTAAAAGATAAATAAATAAATAAATACATTTAAATACACAAAAGGATACCGACATCAAACTGAGCAGTGGTTATTACTATCTACTTTATGAAATATTTTTATAGTAAATACTAGTATCACATGTGTAAATATTGTATCTGCTGATGTAGTTACGTTGTAGTAATAAATTAATAATTAAATTAATTTAAATAAAAGGCCAACACCGATATCAAACTAAGCAGCGGTTGTTACTATCTATTTTACTAAATATTTTTATACTAAATGCTGGTATCACATGTGTAGATATTGTATCTACTGATGTAGTTATGTTGTAGTAATAAATTAATAATTTAATGAATTTAAATAAATAAAAGGCCGATACTGATATGTGTCAAAATGAGCAGTGGTTATTACTATCTACTTTATTATTTTTTATACCGAATACTGGTATCTCATGTGTAGATATTGTATCTGCTGATGTGGTTAGGTTGCAGGAAAAAATAAACAATTAAATACATTTTAATAAATAAAAGGCCGATACTGATATGTGTCAAAATGAGCAGTGGTTTTTACTATCTTCTTTACTACACATTGTTATACTAAATACTGGTTTCATATGTGTAGATATTGTATCTGCTGATGGAATTCTGATATAGTAAAAAATAATTAAATACATTTGAATAAATAAATAATAAAAGGCCGATACGATATCTGTAAAACTGAGCAGCGGTTATTACTTTCTACTTTATTAAATATTGTTCTACTAAATACTGGTATCAGATGTGTAGATATTGTATCTGCTGATGTAGTTACGTTATAGTAAAAGATAAATAAATAAATAAATACATTTAAATACACAAAAGGATACCGACATCAAACTGAGCAGTGGTTATTACTATCTACTTTATTAAATATTTTTATAGTAAATACTAGTATCACATGTGTAAATATTGTATCTGCTGATGTAGTTACGTTGTAGTAATAAATTAATAATTAAATTAATTTAAATAAAAGGCCAACACCGATATCAAACTAAGCAGCGGTTGTTACTATCTATTTTACTAAATATTTTTATACTAAATGCTGGTATCACATGTGTAGATATTGTATCTACTGATGTAGTTATGTTGTAGTAATAAATTAATAATTTAATGAATTTAAATAAATAAAAGGCCGATACTGATATGTGTCAAAATGAGCAGTGGTTATTACTATCTACTTTATTATTTTTTATACCGAATACTGGTATCTCATGTGTAGATATTGTATCTGCTGATGTGGTTAGGTTGCAGGAAAAAATAAACAATTAAATACATTTTAATAAATAAAAGGCCGATACTGATATGTGTCAAAATGAGCAGTGGTTTTTACTATCGACTTTATTACATATTTTTATACTAAATACTGGTATCATATGTGTAGATATTGTATCTTCTAATGGAATTCTGATATAGTGAAAAATAATTAAATACATTTAAATAAATAAATAATAAAAAGCCGATACGATATCTGTCAAACTGAGCAGTGGTTATTACTTTCTACTTTATTAAATATTTTTGTACTAAATACTGGTGTCAGATGTGTAGATATTGTATCTGCTGATGTAGTTACGCTATAGTAAAAGATAAATAAATAAATAAATACATTTTAATAAATAAAAGGCCGATACTAATATGTGTCAAAATGAGCAGTGGTTTTAACTATCTTCTTTACTACATATTGTTATACTAAATACTGGTTTCATATGTGTAGATATTGTATCTGCTGATGGAATTCTGATATAGTAAAAAATAATTAAATACATTTGAATAAATAAATAATAAAAGGCCGATACGATATCTGTCAAACTGAGCAGCGGTTATTACTTTCTACTTTATTAAATATTGTTCTACTAAATACTGGTATCAGATGTGTAGATATTGTATCTGCTGATGTAGTTACGTTATAGTAAAAGATAAATAAATAAATAAATAAATTTAAATACACAAAAGGATACCGACATCAAACTGAGCAGTGGTTATTACTATCTACTTTATTAAATATTTTTATAGTAAATACTAGTATCACATGTGTAAATATTGCATCTGCTGATGTAGTTACGTTGTAGTAATAAATTAATAATTAAATGAATCTAAATAAAAGGCCAACACCGATATCAAACTAAGCAGCGGTTGTTACTATCTACTTTACTAAATATTTTTATACTAAATGCTAGTATCACATGTGTAGATATTGTATCTACTGATGTAGTTATGTTGTAGTAAGAAATTAATAATTAAATGAATTTAAATAAATAAAAGGCCGATACTGATATGTGTCAAAATGAGCAGTGGTTATTACTATCTACTTTATTATTTTTTATACCGAATACTGGTATCTCATGTGTAGATATTGTATCTGCTGATGTGGTTAGGTTGCAGGAAAAAATAAATAATTAAATACATTTTAATAAATAAAAGGCCGATACTAATATGTGTCAAAATGAGCAGTGGTTTTTACTATCGACTTTACTACATATTTTTATACTAAATACTGGTATCATATGTGTAAATATTGTATCTTCTAATGGAATTCTGATATAGTAAAAAATAATTAAATACATTTAAATAAATAAATAATAAAAGGCCGATACGATATCTGTCAAACTGAGCAGTTGTTTTTTACTTTCTACTTTATTAAATATTTTTGTACTAAATACTGGTATCAGATGTGTAGATATTGTATCTGTTGATGTAGTTACGTTATAGTAAATGATAAATAAATAAATAAATAAATTTAAATACACAAAAGGATACCGACATCAAACTGAGCAGTGGTTATTACTATCTACTTTATTAAATATTTTTATAGTAAATACTAGTATCACATGTGTAGATATTGCATCTGCTGATGTAGTTACGTTGTAGTAATAAATTAATAATTAAATTAATCTAAATAAAAGGCCAACACCGATATCAAACTAAGCAGCGGTTGTTACTATCTATTTTACTAAATATTTTTATACTAAATGCTAGTATCACATGTGTAGATATTGTATCTACTGATGTAGTTATGTTGTAGTAATAAATTAATAATTAAATGAATTTAAATAAATAAAAGGCCGATACTGATATGTGTCAAAATGAGCAGTGGTTATTACTATCTACTTTATTATTTTTTTATACCGAATACTGGTATCTCATGTGTAGATATTGTATCTGCTGATGTGGTTAGGTTGCAGGAAAAAATAAATAATTAAATACATTTTAATAAATAAAAGGCCGATACTAATATGTGTCAAAATGAGCAGTGGTTTTTACTATCTTCTTTACTACATATTGTTATACTAAATACTGGTATCATATGTGTAGATATTGTATCTGGTGATGGAATTCTGATATAGTAAAAAATAATTAAATACATTTAAATAAATAAATAATAAAAGGCCGATACGATATCTGTCAAACTGAGCAGTTGTTTTTTACTTTCTACTTTATTAAATATTGTTCTACTAAATACTGGTATCAGATGTGTAGATATTGTATCTGCTGATGTAGTTACGTTATAGTAAAAGATAAATAAATAAACAAATACATTTAAATACACAAAAGGATACCGACATCAAACTGAGCAGTGGTTATTACTATCTACTTTATTAAATATTTTTATAGTAAATACTAGTATCACATGTGTAAATATTGCATCTGCTGATGTAGTTACGTTGTAGTAATAAATTAATAATTAAATGAATCTAAATAAAAGGCCAACACCGATATCAAACTAAGCAGCGGTTGTTACTATCTATTTTACTAAATATTTTTATACTAAATGCTAGTATCACATGTGTAGATATTGTATCTACTGATGTAGTTATGTTGTAGTAATAAATTAATAATTAAATGAATTTAAATAAATAAAAGGCCGATACTGATATGTGTCAAAATGAGCAGTGGTTATTACTATCTACTTTATTATTTTTTTATACCGAATACTGGTATCTCATGTGTAGATATTGTATCTGCTGATGTGGTTAGGTTGCAGGAAAAAATAAATAATTAAATACATTTTAATAAATAAAAGGCCGATACTAATATGTGTCAAAATGAGCAGTGGTTTTTACTATCTTCTTTACTACATATTGTTATACTAAATACTGGTATCATATGTGTAGATATTGTATCTGCTGATGGAATTCTGATATAGTAAAAAATAATTAAATACATTTAAATAAATAAATAAATAATAAAAGGCCGATACGATATCTGTCAAACTGAGCAGTGGTTATTACTTTCTACTTTATTAAATATTGTTCTACTAAATACTGATATCAGATGTGTAGATATTGTATCTGCTGATGTAGTTACATTGCAGTAAAACATACATAATTAAATACATTTAAATAAGTAAAAGGCCCATACCGATACCTGTCAAAATGAGCAGTGGCTTTTACTATCTACTTTATTAAATATTTTTTTATACTAAATACTAGTATCACATGTGTAGATATTGTATCTGCTGATGGAATTCTGACATAGTTCTGCTGGAGCTAAAAAAAAAAAAAAAAAAAAAATGCAGATACCGATGTATTGTCAAATTGCCGATTATCGGCCCGGCCGACAACTGGTGGATCTCCAGTATCGTGGTATCGTTCCAAACATGTCCGCACTAATAAAAGGAGTCGTCATGAAACTGCACACACGTCTAAAGAAGACGACCAGACTTTCTCGTAGAATGTTGTCTGATTCCACACAACGTCATCAAGCGTGACAAGGCCCAGCTGCTACAAAGTGGGATCACCTTGTCTTTGGTGAACACCTGCAGCTGTACCTGGCAGCTGAAGACACAATCGCTTGGGGAATTCCACAACACGATGCTCGGAAAAAATACTTTTTTGGAGACCATGAAGTGCACGTTTTTGTTCGCTTGCATTGGCGCTTCACTGGAGCCTTTTAGCTGTTTTTGTTGTTTCTGTAGCAAAATAAGTTGTCACACGTTTTGGAACAAGTGTGTGTGTGTGTGGGGGCTGATGCCTTGGATGTTAAGTTGTTTTGGTGGTATCGGACCGATATCAATATTGGATCGGGACATCCCTCAAAATAATAGGAGTGTACTTATTGGAGGACATTTAGATGTGAACTGGCGGTCCAGCTTTGCACAAGTAAACAGTCTGCTTGTATCGCACATGATATCACACAAGTAAAAACGCTGCAGGACAGTTTGTATCGCACATCATATCACACGCAAGTGGATGCGCTGCAGGACTGCTTGTATCGCACATGATATCACACAAGTAAAATCGCTGCAGGACTGTTTGTATCACACATCATATCACACACAAGTGGACGCGCTGCAGGACTGCTTGTATCGCACATGCTATCACACACAAATAATCACTCTGCAGGACTGCTTGTATCGCACATGATACCACACAAGTAAAAACACTGCAGGACTGCTTGTATCGCACATCATATCACACACAAGTAAACACTCTGCAGGACTGCTTGTATTGCACATGATATCACACACAAGTAAACACTCATGTGCGTACAAGCAGTCCTGCAATCACACACGAGTAAACACTCCGCAAGACTGCTTGTATCGCATATGATATCACACACAAGTAAACACGCTGCAGGACTGCTTGTATCGCAAGTTTCACACACAAGTAAAAACGCTGCAGGACTGCTCGTATCGCACATGATATCACACACAAGTAAACACTCCGCAGGACTGCTTGTATCACACATGATATCACACACAAGTAAACACGCTGTAGGACAGCTTGTATCGCACATGACATCACACACAAGTAAACACGCTGTAGGACTGCTTGTATCGCACATGATATCACGCACAAGTAAACACGCTGCAGTACTGCTTGCATCGCACATGATATCACACACAGGTAAACACTCTGCAGGACTGCTTGTATCACACACAAGTAAACACTCTGCGGGACTGCTTGTATCACACATGATATCACACACAAGCAAACACGCTGTAGGACTGCTTGTATTGCACATGATATTACGCACAAGTAAACACGCTGCAGGACTGCTTGTATCGCACATGATATCACACACAAGTAAATGCGTTGCAAGACTTCTTGTGTCACACATGATATCACTCACAAAGACTCAGTTGGACTGCTTGTATCGCACATGATATCACACACAAGTAAACATGCTGCAGGACTGCTTGCATCGCACATGATATCACACACAAGTAAACGCGCCGCAAGACTGCTTGTGTCACACATGATATCACACACAAGTAAACACTCTGCTGGACTGCTTGTATCACACATGATATCACACACAAGTAAACACGCTGCAGGACTGCTTGCGTCGCAAATGATATCACACACAAGTAAACACGCTGTAGGACTGCTTGTATCGCACATGATATCACGCACAAGTAAACACGCTGCAGTACTGCTTGCGTCGCACATGACATCACACACAGGTAAACACTCTGCAGGACTGCTTGCATCACACACGATATCACACACAAGTAAACACTCTGCAGGACTGCTTGTATCACACATGATATCACACACAAGTAAACACGCTGTAGGACTGCTTGTATCGCACAAGATATTACGCGCAAGTAAACACGCTGCAGGACTGCTTGTATCGCACATGATATCACACACAAGTAAACGCGTTGCAAGACTGCTTGTGTCACACATGATATCACTCACAAATAAACACTCAGTTGGACTGCTTGTATCGCACATGATATCGCACACAAGTAAACACGCTGCAGGACTGCTTGCATCGCACATGATATCACACACAAGTAAACACTCTGCAGGACTGCTTGTATCACACATGATATCACACACAAGTAAACACGCTGCAGGACTGCTTGCGTCGCACATGATATCACACACAAGTAAACACTCTGCAGGACTGCTTGTATCACACACAAGTAAACACGCTGTAGGACTGCTTGTTTTGCACATATTACGCACAAGTAAACACACTGCAGGACTGCTTGTATCGCACATGATTTCACACACAAGTAAACGCGTTGCAAGACTGCTTGTGTCACACATGATATCACTCACAAATAAACACTCAGCTGGACTGCTTGTATCACACATGATATCACACACAAGTAAACACGCTGTAGGACTGCTTGTATCGCACATGATATTACGCACAAGTAAATACGCTGCAGGACTGCTTGTATCGCATATGATATCACACACAAGTAAACGCATTGCAAGACTGCTTGTGTCACACATGATATCACTCACAAATAAACACTCAGTTGGACTGCTTGTATCGCACATGATATCGCACACAAGTAAACACTCTGCAGGACTGCTTGTATCACACATGATATCACACACAAGTAAACACGCTGCAGGACTGCTTGCGTCGCACATGATATCACACACAAGTAAACACTCTACAGGACTGCTTGTATCACACACAAGTAAACACGGTGTAGGACTGCTTGTTTTGCACAAGATATTACGCACAAGTAAACACGCTGCAGGACTGCTTGTATCGCACATGATTTCACACACAAGTAAACGCGTTGCAAGACTGCTTGTGTCACACATGATATCACTCACAAATAAACACTCAGCTGGACTGCTTGTATCGCACATGATATCACACACAAGTAAACACGCTGTAGGACTGTTATATCGCACATGATATCACGCACAACTAAACACTCTGCAGGACTGCTTGCATCACACATATCACACAAGTAAACACACTGCAGGACTGCTTGTGTCGCACACTATTTCAAACAAGAAAAGCACTCTGCAGGACTGCTTGTATCGCAAGTTTCACACACAAGTAAAAACACTGCAGGACTGCTCGTATCGCACATGATATCACACGAAAGTAAACACTCTGCAGGACTGCTTGTATCGCACATGATATCACACACAAGTAAACACGCCGCAGGACCGCTTGTATCGCACACAAGTAAACACGCTGTAGGACTGCTTGTATCGCACATGATATTACGCACAAGTAAACACCCTGCAGGACTGCTCGCGTCGCACATGATATCACACACGAGTAAACACTGCAGGACTGCTTGCATCACACATATCACACAAGAAAAACACTCTGCAGGACTGCTTGTATCGCACTTTTCACACAGAAGTAAAAACGCTGCAGGACTGCTCGTATCGCACATATCACACACAAGTAAACACTACGCAGGACTGCTTGTATCGCACATGATATCACACACAAGTAAACACGCCGCAGGACTGCTTGTATCGCACATGATATCACACATTTGACATGCAAGCCGATATCATCCAATACCCGTGTTTTTCTGACGTCAGACCTATATGCAATATCAATATTGGATCGGCACACCCCGGATAATGCCCTCCATTCATTTCAGCCAAGTCATTTACGAAAGATAAAAACATGTTAGGCTACTAGGAGCTGCTCGGCTTTTCCAAAAATGCGCTCGCTCGATGCTAACATGCATTGGCTTTGCTGGTGACATGCTACTGATTAGCATTAGCGATTTTACACGGCGATTCTAACACCTCCAAATGTGTTCATGAAAACTACAACCAAACAGCCGGTGCGTAACAAGTACAGTACTTACAGTATTAACACTTTGTAGGGCGCAACAAAAACATCTTGCAACTGTGATTGCAACATACTGTCGTACTTGCAAATGAGACTCAGAAATGTGATGATAAAACAAGATGTAAAAACTGCACAGCAGTTATCATAATCAGCTCATTTCTAAATGTTGCATTAGTTAAGTACAGAAAATTGGTACCGGTATCGATTCCCAGTGACCGTATTGGTTCAAAATATCTTATTTAAATAAATAAAAGGCCGACACCGATATCAAACTAAGCAGCGGTTGTTACTATCTACTTTACTAAATATTTTTATACTAAATGCTAGTATCACATGTGTAGATATTGTATCTACTGATGTAGTTATGTTGTAGTAATAAATTAATAATTAAATGAATTTCAATAAATAAAAGGCCGATACTGATATGTGTCAAAATGAGCAGTGGTTTTTTACTATCGACTTTACTACATATTTTTATACTAAATACTGGTATCATATGTGTAGATAGTGTATCTTCTAATGGAATTCTGATATAGTAAAAAAATAATCAAATACATTTAAATAAATAAATAATAAAAAGCCGATACGACATCTGGCACACTGAGCGGTTATCATAATCGGCTCATTTCTAAATGTTGCATTAGTTAAGTACAGAAAATTGGTACCGGTATCGATTCCCAGTGATCGTGTTGGTTCAAAATATCTTATTTAAATAAATAAAAGGCCGACACCGATATCAAACTAAGCAGCGGTTGTTACTATCTACTTTACTAAATATTTTTATACTAAATGCTAGTATCACATGTGTAGATATTGTATCTACTGATGTAGTTATGTTGTAGTAATAAATTAATAATTAAATGAATTTAAATAAATAAAAGGCCGATACTGATATGTGTCAAAATGAGCAGTGGTTTTTACTATCGACTTTACTACATATTTTTATACTAAATACTGGTATCATATGTGTAGATAGTGTATCTTCTAATGGAATTCTGATATAGTAAAAAATAATCAAATACATTTAAATAAATAAATAATAAAAAGCCGATACGACATCTGGCACACTGAGCGGTTATCATAATCGGCTCATTTCTAAATGTTGCATTAGTTAAGTACAGAAAATTGGTACCGGTATCGATTCCCAGTGACCGTATTGGTTCAAAATATCTTATTTAAATAAATAAAAGGCCGACACCGATATCAAACTAAGCAGCGGTTGTTACTATCTACTTTACTAAATATTTTTATACTAAATGCTAGTATCACATGTGTAGATATTGTATCTACTGATGTAGTTATGTTGTAGTAATAAATTAATAATTGAATGAATTTAAATAAATAAAAGGCCGATACTGATATGTGTCAAAATGAGCAGTGGTTTTTACTATCGACTTTACTACATATTTTTATACTAAATACTGGTATCATATGTGTAGATAGTGTATCTTCTAATGGAATTCTGATATAGTAAAAAATAATCAAATACATTTAAATAAATAAATAATAAAAAGCCGATACGACATCTGGCACACTGAGCGGTTATCATAATCGGCTCATTTCTAAATGTTGCATTAGTTAAGTACAGAAAATTGGTACCGGTATCGATTCCCAGTGACCGTATTGGTTCAAAATATCTTATTTAAATAAATAAAAGGCCGACACCGATATCAAACTAAGCAGCGGTTGTTACTATCTACTTTACTAAATATTTTTATACTAAATGCTAGTATCACATGTGTAGATATTGTATCTACTGATGTAGTTATGTTGTAGTAATAAATTAATAATTTAATGAATTTAAATAAATAAAAGGCCGATACTGATATGTGTCAAAATGAGCAGTGGTTTTTACTATCGACTTTACTACATATTTTTATACTAAATACTGGTATCATATGTGTAGATAGTGTATCTTCTAATGGAATTCTGATATAGTAAAAAAATAATCAAATACATTTAAATAAATAAATAATAAAAAGCCGATACGATATCTGTCAAACTGAGCGGTTATCATAAACAGCTCATTTCTAAATGTTGCATTAGTTAAGTACAGAAAATTGGTACCGGTATCGATTCCCAGTGACCGTATTGGTTCAAAAATATCTGTACCGAGATGCCTCTACTCGTCTTTGATTCATGACTTTTAGTGTTAAAATAAGCGTTTTTTAGTAACATTTTTGAAAGTTCCCTCAATAAAAAGTCAAGGCAAAGGATCAGACCACACCCCCCTCCTCCTCGAGAAGGAACCAGAGCTGTCTTTGCTTTTGTCATTAAGGGGATGTGCACCCTCCTCTCCTAAAAGTAGGTACAGTGCTGGAAATTCCCCTTCCCTCACGTGGGGGCCCTGCTGAGGGGCCACTTCAAAGCTCCCACTGCCGTCCTCATTATGTTCCCTTCTTTGGTCCTTCTCTTTCCTTTGGGCCCCATCCCCCCCCAACCTCTGCTGCTATACTGTCTTTTCCCCCAGGAAGTCGTGTCTGACAACGTCCCACAGGGGGCACTGTGGTGAAAAAAGACGAGTATTGCGCAAAGGAACTGGTGCTGCATTGTGTTGGGGTCCGAATGTTGAAAATAAATGCATAAATTCCGAGCTATCTGTCGATTTAAAGTATTGTTTCCATGTTGTTGCCTTTTGTTAAAGAAAACTCCGTTTTTTATGGCAAAAACACAAAATATGCAATACAATTTTTTCCAAAGTGGAATATTTGATGTGAAGTAATTGGAGCTTTAAATGGGTCAATAATTCATAACATTGATTTTGATACATTATTATTATATTTAAAGTATTGTTTCCATTTTGTTGCCTTTTGTTAAAGAAAACTCAAGTTTTTTATGGCAAAAACACAAAATATGCAATAAAAACATTTTCAAAGTGGAATATTTGATGTGAAGTAATTGGAGTTTTAAATGGGTCAATAATTCATAACAACATTGATTTTGATACATTATTATTATATTTCAAGTATTGTTTCCATGTTGTTGCCTTTTGTTAAAGAAAACTCAGTTTTTTATGGCAAAAACACAAAATATGCAATACAATTTTTTCCAAAGTGGAATATTTGATGTGAAGTAATTGGAGCTTTAAATGGGTCAATAATTCATAACAACATTGATTTTGATACATTATTATTATATTTAAAGTATTGTTTCCATGTTGTTGCCTTTTGTTAAAGAAAACTCCGTTTTTTATGGCAAAAACACAAAATATGCAATACAATTTTTTTCAATGTGGAATATTTGATGTGAAGTAATTGGAGCTTTAAATGGGTCAATAATTCATAACAACATTGATTTTGATACATTATTATTATATTTTATTTTCAATGGCTGCTAAAAAAAAATACCACTAAAATTTTCAGGGCACCAAAAGGGTCCGACTCATTAAAGTGTTAAAAATAAGCCATACATTATTTAATATTTTTTTACTTTCAACACCCAAATCTTTAGATCAGCTTGAGATCAATCTGCCGATTATATTTTTTAAATGTTTTTTTAATGTGTTTTTTGTGTTAGGCCCTTTTGTTAAAGAAAACTAAGGAAAACACAAAATATGCAACATCTCCCCCTCCCCCCAATAAAAATAATGTTCAAAGTGGAATATTTGATGTGAAGTAATTGGAGCTTTAAATGGGTCAATAATTCATAACAACATTGATTTTGATACATTATTATATTTAAAGTATTGTTTCCATGTTGTTGCCTTTTGTTAAAGAAAACTCAAGTTTTTTATGGCAAAAACACAAAATATGCAATACAATTTTTTCCAAAGTGGAATATTTGATGTGAAGTAATTGGAGCTTTAAATGGGCCAATAATTCATAACAACATTGATTTTGATACATTATTATTATATTTTATTTTCAATGGCTGCTAAAAAAAAATACCACTAAAATTTTCAGGGCACCAAAAGGGTCCGACTCATTCAAGTGTTAAAAATAAGCCATACATTATTTTATATTTTTTTACTTTCAACACCCAAATCTTTAGATCAGCTTGAGATCAATCTGCCGATTATATGTTTTAAATGTTTTTTTAATGTGTTTTTTGTGTTAGGCCCTTTTGTTAAAGAAAACTAAGAAAAACACAAAATATGCAACATCTCCCCCTCCGCCCAATAAAAATAATGTTCAAAGTGGAATATTTGATGTGAAGTAATTGGAGCCTTAAATAGGTCAATAATTCATAACAACATTGATTTTCATACATTATTACTGTGGGGGGAGGTGTGGCCAGCGCGCCTGCAGGAGCAAAGGTCACCGCCTCTGTCTATGGTACTGAGGACGAGCACCATCGGATAGGAGTGGGGCGTGTGCTGACGGCAAGACACAGCTGGCAGGTGATTAATTAATCTAATCATCTGTTGTCTTTAACAGTAAGCAACCGGGAGCAGGAGGGGAGAGAGGATACGGACGTGGCTGAAAAGTCGCGTCCTGCTGGAGTAAAAACTGGTGATAACAATCTATGTACATTAAAACTTGGTTAAAAACTGCACGCTTGGCTCCGGTGCTGTGTCTAACCGTGGAACGGCTGGGAAGCGACCTCCACAATTACATTTTTAGCAATGGCAGTTTAAAAACAAAATACCACTAAAAATTTCAGGGATCCAAAAGACCCCGACTCACAAAAGTGTTAAAAATAAACCATACATTATTTTTTACTTTTTACTTTCAACACCCACATTTTAAAACAGCTTCAGATCTATTCGCCGATTAGATCTTTTTTTAATGTGTTTTTTTTTGTTAGGCCCTTTTGTTAAAGAAAACTAAGTTTTTTATGGCGAAAAACACAAAATATGCTATCTCCCCCTCCCCCCAATAACATTTTTTTCTAAGTGGAATATTTGATGTGAAGTAATTGGAGCCTTATATAGGTCAATAATTCATAACAACATTGATTTTGATACATTATTACATTTTTAGCAATGGCAGTTAAAAAAAATACCACAAAAAAAAAGACCCAGACTCATAAAACTGTTAAAAATACGCCATACATTATTTTTTATTTTTAACGCCCAAATCTTCAGATCAACCTCAGGTCTATCCGCCGATTATATATTTTTAATGTATTCTTTTTGTTTTATTCCCTTTTTGTCGAAGAAAACTTTGTTTTTTAATGGCAAAAACACAAAATATGCAACATTTCCCACCCAAAAATGTTCAAAGTGGAATATTAGATGTGAAGTAATTGGAGCCTTAAATCGGTCAATAATTCATAACAACATTAATTTTGATACATTATTATATTTTTATTTTTAATGGCAGTTTAAAAAAAAATACCACTAAAATTCTCAGGGAAACAAAAGGGTCCGACTCAAAAAAGTGTGAAAAATAAGTCATATATTAATTTTTTTTTTTTTTACTTTCAACGCTTAAATCTCTAGATCGACTATAATTTTTCCTTTTTTTTCCTAAAGCTTTTTTTGTTTGTTTCATGCCCTTTTTTAATGGCAAACACAAAATATCCAATATCAATATTCCATTTTGAAATATTTGATGAAGTAATTGGAGCCTTCAAAATGTCAATAATTCATAGCAACTTTGATTCATTTTTAACAATGGCAGGTAAAAAAAACCAAAACAGTAAAGTTTTTGGTGAGCCAAAAGGGTCCTGTTTATAAACGTTTTAAAAAATAAATTACTTTAAGTCTCTAGGTCAACTTCAGATCTATCTGTCAATTATAATGTTTTATTATAATTGTTTTATGTTTTTTGTTTGTTTGTTTTTTGCCCTTTTTTTAATGACAAACACACAAAATATGCAACATTTTCTCAAAAAATATTTTAAAAGTTGTATATTTGATGCGACATAATTGGACCCTGAATAGGTCAATAATTCATAACCAAAATATTTTGATTCATTATTATTTTAGAATGACGGCTTTAAAGAAAAAACAGTCTGCATGGCTGTTTTTTTTAATTTATTAGAAATCAACATTGCAACTTTTTCTCGTTACATTTCACCTGTTTTCATCTTTTATCACACCTTTTTTTGTAATAGTACTTTTTGAAAGTGCCGCTGTTTCTTATTCTTATCAAGGGTACTTGAATGCACCACAGTTATGTGATATGAGATGCAAAAGTGAAGGGGGGGTTGTGACATTTTGGGTTGATTAGACTTTTTCCCAACTTTTTTTTCGATTACAATTACAATTGTTTCTACTAATTTAAACGTACTAAAACGCACATTAACGCAACAACGCGCCAGTTGTCAGCAAGCTATCAGTAGAGCTATTCTATTGTAAAATAACAGGAACAGTGCTTTGTCAGTATCATGCTTCCAACAACTGTGTACTGAATCGATTAAAAAAAATCTAATTAAATATAATTTATTTGTCCCCAGATAGCAATTTGTAATATGATTATTATTGAGTTCATTTAATCTATTTCTTCAAAAATGTTTTAGCTTGAATAAGGATTCCAATTTTGTTTATTTCAGGCATATAATTGTTGTTACAGATGTTAATGAATGTTTGTTGTAAGTTGATCCTTATTTTTTATGTTAATAAGAATACAATGTTATGCAGAGGTGTGCTTATTACAATTGTATAGACTAATGATACTACTTATACAGGGTCTCTGCAGGTTTCAACATGTCACATTTAAGACATTTTAAGACTTTTTAAGACCATCTTCAAAAATAATTTAAGACCATTTCACATCCATACGGACAAAAAAAAATAAGACAAAGTAAAATTTTTAGCGTCCTTAAAAATTTCAAAGCGAGACTGAAGTTTATGCATGTTTTAAATAAAAGTAACGTCTATAAATGTTTAAGACCTTTCAAAATCTTATTTAAGACCTTTTAGGAGATTTTAGAAGAATTTTAGACATTTTACGGCCTTAAATTCAAATTATTGGATTTAAGACTTTTTTTTTAGTAGACTTTTTAAGACCCAAAAGATACCCTGTTATACAGGTAAAAGCCAGTAAATTAGAATATTTTGAAAAACTTGATTTATTTCAGTAATTGCATTCAAAAGGTGTAACTTGTACATTATATTTATTCATTGCACACAGACTGATGCATTCAAATGTTTATTTCATTTAATTTTGATGATTTGAAGTGGCAACAAATGAAAATCCAAAATTCCGTGTGTCACAAAATTAGAATATTACTTAAGGCTAATACAAAAAAGGGATTTTTAGAAATGTTGGCCAACTGAAAAGTATGAAAATGAAAAATATGAGCATGTACAATACTCAATACTTGGTTGGAGCTCCTTTTGCCTCAATTACTGCGTTAATGCGGCGTGGCATGGAGTCGATGAGTTTCTGGCACTGCTCAGGTGTTATGAGAGCCCAGGTTGCTCTGATAGTGGCCTTCAACTCTTCTGCGTTTTTGGGTCTGGCATTCTGCATCTTCCTTTTCACAATACCCCACAGATTTTCTATGGGGCTAAGGTCAGGGGAGTTGGCGGGCCAATTTAGAACAGAAATACCTTGGTCCGTAAACCAGGTACGGGTAGATTTTGCGCTGTGTGCAGGCGCCAAGTCCTGTTGGAACTTGAAATCTCCATCTCCATAGAGCAGGTCAGCAGCAGGAAGCATGAAGTGCTCTAAAACTTGCTGGTAGACGGCTGCGTTGACCCTGGATCTCAGGAAACAGAGTGGACCGACACCAGCAGATGACATGGCACCCCAAACCATCACTGATGGTGGAAACTTTACACTAGACTTCAGGCAACGTGGATCCTGTGCCTCTCCTGTCTTCCTCCAGACTCTGGGACCTCGATTTCCAAAGGAAATGCAAAATTTGCATGGTTGGGTGATGGTTTGGGGTGCCATGTCATCTGCTGGTGTCGGTCCACTCTGTTTCCTGAGATCCAGGGTCAACGCAGCCGTCTACCAGCAAGTTTTAGAGCACTTCATGCTTCCTGCTGCTGACCTGCTCTATGGAGATGGAGATTTCAAGTTCCAACAGGACTTGGCGCCTGCACACAGCGCAAAATCTACCCGTGCCTGGTTTACGGACCATGGTATTTCTGTTCTAAATTGGCCCGCCAACTCCCCTGACCTTAGCCCCATAGAAAATCTGTGGGGTATTGTGAAAAGGAAGATGCAGAATGCCAGACCCAAAAACGCAGAAGAGTTGAAGGCCACTATCAGAGCAACCTGGGCTCTCATAACACCTGAGCAGTGCCAGAAACTCATCGACTCCATGCCACGCCGCATTAACGCAGTAATTGAGGCAAAAGGAGCTCCAACCAAGTATTGAGTATTGTACATGCTCATATTTTTCATTTTCATACTTTTCAGTTGGCCAACATTTCTAAAAATCCCTTTTTTGTATTAGCCTTAAGTAATATTCTAATTTTGTGACACACGGAATTTTGGATTTTCATTTGTTGCCACTTCAAATCATCAAAATTAAATGAAATAAACATTTGAATGCATCAGTCTGTGTGCAATGAATAAATATAATGTACAAGTTACACCTTTTGAATGCAATTACTGAAATAAATCAAGTTTTTCAAAATATTCTAATTTACTGGCTTTTACCTGTAAGTTACATATTTTTGTCAGTCTTGCGGCCTTTTTGAAGGAGTGCCAACAGTCAGAACATGCAAATAAATGCGCTGGAATGTTCTCCCGTGAGAAAACGCCACAAGGCTCTCGAGTCCTGCAAGGCAGGCTCGTAGGTGCGATACTGTACTGATACCGTAGTTCTTGGAGGACACGTCCAAGCGGACCAAACCGGTTCCTCGGGAACTCTCAACAGACGACTGAATGCACACACAAATATGTCACGTAGGCTGGGAGCGCAGGCGAGCTTGGAACGTGTATCTTTCGGCACTTTCAGCACTTCAGCAGTGACCGTACAACAACGTTTCATCCTCATCTCTGGATTTTTCCCGCTGAATCACAGATTGTCTGATGAGCGCTGCACGCGTCACAGCTCCCGGGAGGACTCACTGTTGAACTTTTCATGGAAAGTTGTGGACTTTCCTTCCAAAAGACAGTTTTTTTTTTGGCGTTAAGTACCAAGTATTGCTGTGAATATTTAATACTTTAAAGCTATGCAGTGGAAACCTTCAGAAAGTATATCAGTGCCGTTGCAACCTCAAGTTCACGTGGTGAGGACAATTGCGGCCTCTAGCGGCCTTACACGGGACTGCAAGTCATTCCCCTCTCTTTTTGGACTATTAATTAAATGATACCATTCTTTTTATCTTATTGAGACAAAAACTGACACAAAGTTGATGGGATTTGGTTTGAAATCTGAAAAAAAAAGTGGAGAAATATCACTATGCTTATACGATATAGTATCGGTTTTCAAACATTTTTGTATTTTCTAAGTCTTCTTGGGATGATTGCAGTACAAAAAATGAACAGTTAAGAAGTAGAAAACATGTTTTTTTTACATTTAAGTGGCTCATTAAATGGATCATTTGAATTATATTGTTTTTTGATTCAGTTTGTCCAATGAATAATTACTATAAATGTATATATAACTTGTATTTTAAACTGCATTTTATGTATTTTAAATGCATCACAACTAGGGGTGGTGAAAAGACATCGATCCACACCGAATCCTGACTCTTACTTATTCCGATTCTGAATCGGCTAACGTCCCTCCACAGTGCAAAGACACTTAACTCTCACCTCCAAAAAAAGTTTCTTACATGTAACATTATCACTGGAGGACAAGGACGAGCTAAATGTGCTGCAATACACACCATAAGAGGGTACAAGAAGCCATGCTAACAGCTAAGCTCGAGATCTTGAACAGGTCGATACAAATATCGACAGTGCTGATACCAACAGGAATGGGTACCGATTTCTGTACTTTTATAGGCACCAACCTAATTCCGCTGGTACTACTGGATATCCATTCACGTCAAATCAAGCGGTGCCATATTTCCGACTCACGTAAACAATCCCTCAAGTATGCTCGGTAGAAAACCCTCGGACGTAGAGTAAGGCTCAACCCTTCCAAAATGTGCTAGCTTGATGCTAACTTACATTGGATTTGCCATAGACAGGCTAGGGTTAGCATCAGCGATTTTACACGGCGATTTCCAGGCCTCCAAATAGGGCAATGAAAACTACTAAGTTACAATCAAACAGCTGGTGTGTAATAAGCACAATACTTATAGTATAAACACTTTGTAGGGCGCAACATAACAAATATAGCTTCACGGGAAAAAAACAACTGGTCTGTAATAAGCACAATACTTACAGTGTAAACAAATTGTAGGGCGCAACACAACACGTTTAGCTTCATGGAAAAACAGCTGGTGTGTAATAAGCGCAATGCTTACGGTACAAACACTTTGTAAGGTGCAACACAACACATTTAGCTTCATGGAAAAACAGCTGTTGTGTAATAAGTACAACACTTACAGTACAAACACATTGTAGGGCTCGACATAACACATTTAGCTTCAGAGTCTGATATTTTGGTACTTGACAGATGCTAACGGTTAGCATATAAACATGCTAAAATTAGCATGCTGGCTTTTTTGGCAAACTTTTTAGATATACATCTTACAATCACATATTTTGGTACATAATGGATGCATACTGTTAGCATGCTAATGCTAGCCTTTTTTTTTTAAAGATATTTTTGGAGGTATACACTTCAGAGTTATACATGTTGGTACTTGAAGCATGCTAACTGTTAGGATACAATTTTTTTTAAGCTATTTTTGCACTTGTCATATACTTTGGTATGCATGCTAACTGTTAGCATGTTGACACTATCATGTTTGTTTTTAGCTAATTTCGCAGGTGTACACCTCAGAGTCTGACATTTTGGCACTTGACAGATGCTAGCGGTTAACATATAAACATGCTAAAATTAGCATGCTAGCTATTTTGGCTATTTTTTTTTTTTTTTAGATAAACACTTCACAATTACATATTTTGGTACTTGACACATGCTTACTGTCAGCTTTTTTCAAATTCTAAGTAGGGATGTCCGATAATGGCTTTTTTGCCGATATCCGATATTGTCCAACTCTTAATTCCCGATACCGATATCAACCGATATATGCAGTCGTGGAATTAACACATTATTATGACTAATTTGGACAACCAGGTATGGTGAAGATAAGGTCCTTTTTAAAAAAAAATTATAAAATAAAATAAGATAAATAAATTAAAAACATTTTCTCGAATAAAAAAGAAAGTAAAACAATATAAAAACAGTTACATAGAAACTAGTAATTAATGAAAATGAGTAAAATTAACTGTTAAAGGTTAGTACTATTAGTGGACCACAATCATGTGTGCTTACGGACTGTATCCCTTGCAGACTGTATTGATATATAATGTAGGAACCAGAATATTAATAAAAGAAAGAAACAACCCTTTTGTGTGAATGAGTGTAAATGGGGGAGGGAAATTTTGTGAGTTGGTGCACTAATTTTAAGTGTATGTTGTGTTTTTTATGTTGTTTAATTAAAAAAAAAATTTTTTTTTTTAAAAAACAAACAAAAAAATGATACCGATAATAAAAAAAACGATACCGATAATTTTCGATATTACATTTTAAAGCATTTATCGGCCAAAATAATCGGCAGGCCGATATTATCGGACAACTCTAATTCTAAGATTTGATTTGAGTAGATTTTCATTAAGGATCCCCATTAGCTGGTTGCCACAACAACCCACTAGTCTTCCTGGGGTCCACAAACTCCATACAATTACAAGTAAAAGCATATAATTATAACTACACAATACAGAAAAAAAATAAAAGCACCAATAAGAAAACAAGAAAACAATTTACAGTCACAGAATAATAATTACCATATAAATACAACTACACAATACAAAACCGAACAAACATCATCAACAAGCCAACTAATTTCCAGACTCAGATAAAATGCTACTTTCCTTTTAAAAACCTGTTTACTTTCAATGCCGGTGAGAATTCGAGGCAGGTTATTCCAGAGCGATACAGATCTATGAATGAAAGATTTCCGCAAAGCATTCTTCCTGGGACGAGGGAGTACAAAATGCCCCTCACTAGACTCTAGAGATGCGCGGATAGGCAATTATTTCATCCGCAACCGCATCAGAAAGTCGTCAACCATCCGCCATCCACCCGATGTAACATTTGATCAGAACCGCATCCGCCCGTTGTTATATATCTAATATAAACGATGCAAGGCATTAGTGAGGTTATAAAGCTTTTGCCTGTTAAAGAAAGGAGACTGATCCAATGCAGTGCAGACATTCGCGTGCCACGCTGTCACGGCCCAGACGCACACCAGTGCGCAATCATATGGGAGACGCGCTGAGCGCACCTCCAAGCGCGTCTCGCTGCCGGCGACGGCCGCGTGTGAGCCCGACGCTCCAGCGCCATCCATTTTCAGGGCTAGTTGATTCGGCAGGTGGGTTGTTACACACTCCTTAGCGGGTTCCGACTTCCATGGCCACCGTCCAGCTGCTGTCTATATCAACCAGGGTGAGTCCCACCCCTTTCGTGAGCGCACTGCGCGCGGAGTGACCCCTGTTACGCGCCCCCGGCAATGGGGGTGGCGGGCAGGTAAGCTGCGCGGGCGGAGCGCGCGGAGTGACCCCTGTTACGAGCCCCCGGCCACGGGGGTGGCGGGCAGGTAAGCTGCTTACCTGCTGCGCGTGACGCCGGCCGCGGCGAAGGCAGACGAGGCGGGGTGTCGGTGCGGTGGTGACCCTGGACGTGCGTCGGGCCCTTCTCGCGGATCGCCTCAGCTACGGCTCCCGGTGGGGCCCTATCGGGGGAAGGGGCCTCGGTCCCGGACCCCGGCGAGGCGTCCCTTCTCCGCTCCGTAAAAGTGTCCATCTCTTTTTTTTTTCTTCTTCTGTTGTGGCATATGCAGCAGGTGCCTGCTCGTTTTTCGTATGTGGGTAACAACATTTAACTATGTATATATATTTCCCAATTGGTTTAACTGCCACCCGCCTGAATCTATTTAAAATCTAATTTTTTTTTATTTCAACCACCCGACCCGACCCGCGGATAAAATCTAATTTTTTTTATAATCCGCGGACTCCGCGGTTGTGCCCGCAAACCGCGCATCTCTACTAGACGCCCTGGTGAGGGGCTTTTTGAAGGTATACACCCCAGAGTCATACAATTTGGTGCTTGCCGCATACTAATTGTTATATTTTTTGTTACCTGACGCTATCTGAATAGCATTTTGCTTTTCTTCTTCTTTTTTTTTCCACAAAATTGCATTTTTTTAGTTAATAATATTGCTAAATTCTCTCGGGTCTGTGGAAACTGAGCATAGTAACCTTCTTCAAGGCAGACATTTGGATAGAAGCATTGTATTGAATGGGATTAGAATGTGCAGGTGTACCTAATGGCGTGGCTGATAGTTGCAGTGACAAAGCAAGCATTGTGGAGATATCGCACCATGTACCGAGTACAGTAAGGGGCTCTGAACAGCCTGACAAAAGCTTTCGTGTTCGCTGACGCACACATGACAGGAAGCGTGACAACTCGTTGTGTCATCTCACTTTTTTTTATTACCGACAGTTTATTTCAGTGTTATGAAAACAATATAAAAAAAATGGCTAAATCAAGTATTGTACAACAATAAATACATGAATATAATTTTTTAATTTACAAAAAGTAGCAAAAAAAGTAGAGTCGAATACAAATCAAACATACTCAACGGTCACAGCATTAGGTACACCAGTAAACAAGATTGAAGTACCGTATTTTTCGGACTATAAGTCGCAGTTTTTTTCATAGTTTGGCCGGGGGTGCGACTTATACTCAGGAGCGACTTATGTATGAAAAGATTAACACATTACCGTAAAATATCAAATAATATTATTTAGCTCATTCACGTAAGAGACTAGACCAGGGGTCGGCAACTCGCGGCTCGAGGGCCGCATGCGGCTCTTTAGCGCCGCCCTAGTGGCTCTCTGGAGCTTTTTCAAAAATTTATGAAAAATGGAAAAAAGATGAGGGGAAAAACATATATTTTTTTGTTTTAATATGGTTTCTGTAGGAGAACAAACACGACGCAAACCTCCCTAATTGTTATAAAGCACACTGTTTATATTAAACATGCTTCACTGATTCGAGTATTTGGCGAGCGCCGTTTTGTCCTACTAATTATGGCGGTCCTTGAACTCACCGTAGTTTGTTTACGTGTATAACTTTCTCCGACTTTCTAGGACGTGTTTTATGCCACTTCTTTTTCTGTCTCATGTTGTCCACCAAACTTTTAAGGTTGTGCATGAATGCACAAAGGTGAGTTCTGTTGATGTTATTGACTTGTGTGGAGTGCTAATCAGACATATTTGGTCACTGCATGACTGCAAGCTAATTGATGTTAACATGCTATTTAAAGTTAAGTTAAAGTCCCAATGATTGTCACACACACACACTAGGTGTGGTGAAATTTGTCCTCTGCATTTGACCCATCCCCTTGATCACCCCCTGGGAGGTGAGGGGAGCAGTGGGCAGCAGCGGTGCCGCGCCCGGGAATCATTTTTGGTGATTTAACCCCCAATTCCAACCCTTGATACTGAGTGCCAAGCAGGGAGGTAATGGGTCCCATTTTTATAGTCTTTGGTATGACTCGGCCAGGGTTTGAACTCACAACCTACCGATCTCAGGGCGGACACTCTAACCACTAGGCCACTAGGCTAGCTATATGTACATATTGCATCATTATGCCTCGTTTGTAGTTATATTTGAGGTCATTTAGTTTCTTTTAAGTCCTCTTAATTCAATTTATATCTCATGACACACTATCTGTATGTAATATGGCTTTTAATTTTTCGCGGCTCCAGACAGATTTGTTTTTGTATTTTTGGTCCAATATGGCTCTTTCAACATTTTGGGTTGCCGACCCCTGGACTAGACGTATAAGATTTTATGGGATTTAGCGATTAGGAGTGACAGATTGTTTGGTAAACGTATAGCATGTTCTATATGTTATAGTTATTTGAATGACTCTTACCATAATATGTTACGTTAACATACCAGGCACGTTCTCAGTTGGTTATTTATGCCTCATATAACGTACACTTATTCAGCCTGTTGCTCATTATTCTTTTATTTATTTTAAATTGCCTCTCAAATGTCTATTCTTGGTGTTGGGTTTTATCAAATAAATTTCCCCAAAAAATGCGACTTATATATGTTTTTTTCCTTCTTTATTATGCATTTTCGGCCGGTGCGACTTATAGTCGGAAAAATACGGTATGTCTTATTAAACATGCGGTACAGTACAGGTGGGCCCGACAATTTCTGTTCCTCGACAAGTGGTTCTCAAACGTATTTCACCAAGGACCACCTCAGAAAACACTTGGCTCTCCAAGTACCACCCTAATGACCAACATTAAAATGCAGTAGCGCAGTAGGCCTACATTTTCATTAAAAACAAGGCAGAGGTTTTTTTTTATTTGTCACTACATTACACACAATTTGAACAGTAACACTGTGTTTGAGTATTTAATTACACGATTCTTTGGCGTACCACTAGATGGAGCCTGGTGGCACAGTTTGAGAATCACTGTCCTGGACTGCTGTGTAAGTCAACTTGTATACCTAAACACACACACTGTACACAGACATATAAATACAGTACATTTTAAATAAATATATTATATAATAAATATTAAATACAATAATTAAATGATGACTAAAAAAACAGGATTTGGAATTATTTTGTAATGTAAGTGAAAATAAAAACAATTGTGGGATCTTTTACAACATTTTTGATGCCATTTGTTCTTTATGTAAAGATAATGTGCAAAACACATGCAAAGACACTGAAATGGTGTTATTGTTTGCGCTATGGCGCCATCTTTTGGGCGAGTTTGCGCTCTGCAGGTGCTGCTGGGTGAATGCCTACAGTGTTTCCTGCTGTTTAAAGCTTTGAACCGGAAGCGCCAGTGCCGTTCCGTCTTCGAGTCGTCCGTAACGTTTCTACACGTATGGATTCTTCATTAATCACTACAAGCAACGTTTGTAAGTTTTACAATATAACTAAAACAATTCTTACATACTAAACCGTCCCATGTGTGATGTCTGTAGGAGTGTTTTCATGCATATTTGTATGTGCCATTGCAGTGTAATGAAGCTAGCGTCGTAAGCATGAGCTAATATGCTAACACATTTACGAGTGTCTGTGTTAGTGTTAGCAACTTACAATGGCATTCTTTTTGTATTGTTTCAGTTTCACAAATTCCTCAGTAAATTTACCAAAACGTCACCGTGGCGTTATTAAATCTGCTGATTATAGAGCTAGTGGGTCCATGACGATGACTTCTGTTTTGTTTGATCAGCCGTTTTACTGCCGTGTTACAGACACCTTTTGGAAATAATTAAGGCATGTAAATAAACATTTACAGAATATTTATGTGTAAATAACTCATTTCACAACGTTAATATAGCATCTGCAGCTTATAGTCCAGTGCGGCTAATATATGGAAAAAAAATTCCAAATTATAGTGGGTGCAGCTTATTTACCGGTGTGTTCTATAGTCCAGAAAATACGGTATACAAAAGTTCCGATTATTATTATTTTTTTGTGGAAAACTAAATCTGTGAAAAAAACGAATTGCTGTCAAAAACGGGAAGACATAATATAATGTGATGTGTTTAATAAATAAATGCAAATGTTGATTAAATAAACATTTTGTAAATGTTTATTTACATACCTTAATTGTTTCCAAACGGTGCCTGTAACACAGCAATATAGAAATTGAAACAATACAAAAAGAATGCCATTGTAAGTTAATAATATTAACACAGGCACTCGTAAACATGTTAGCATATTAGCTAATGCTAACAACACCAGCTTTATTACATTATGATAGCACGGACAAATATGCATGAAAACACTCCTACACACATGGGACGGTTAGTAAGTAAGAATTGTTTTAGTTATATTGTAAAACTTAGAAACGTTGCTTGGAGTGACGAATGAAGAATCCGTACGAGTAGACCCACTATGAACGGCTAGAAGATGGAACGGCACTTCTGCTTCCGGTCGAAAGCTCAGTCTAAACAGAAGGGCGATGCAGCACCTGCAGTGAGCGAACTGGTCCATAAAATGGCACCATTGCACAAACAATAACAAACCTTTTCAGTGTCATTGCTTGGTTTTTTGTATTTTAGCCGCACCGTTTTACAAGCCGCAGAGGTGCAAAGCGTAGGAAAAAAGTAGCGGAATTTAGTGCATGTGTTTATCAGGAAATCATAGCCAGTCATTTCCAGTGTACACATTTTGACAATAACTGGAGAGGAAATGGCAGTGCTACCACACAGATTTAGTGTAAAATAAAAAGACAATAAATATATCTCGCCCGGTTGAGTAACATGTGTCTTACTGTACTGTACATTTACCGTACTGAACATTTACTGTACTGTACATTTACTGTGCGTAACGCTGCCTTGGCTGAAGTGCTGATCCAGGCACAGTCTAGTAAAAGGCACACAAGAGCTCATTTTGACTTGCAACTTCTGGAAGGCTGCTCCAGTCACTGTTTTGGCGTGACACAAACACCGGTGAAGTCTTACGTCTAAATAGGACACTGAGGGCCTGATCTACTAAATGGTGTGTGCAAAACTATACAACTGTGTACGACGAGTGGGCGTGTTGCCGGGTGATTTACTAAGACTGTTTGTTGTGTTTATTGTGTGTACTACCGGCTATCACTACAGAGACACAAACTCATCCATGTGACGTTTTACACAATTATTCATCTGTCCCAACTAGGGATGATGTTCGAAACCGGTTCTCCCGGTTGTTCGATAAGAAAAGAACCGTTCGATAAGAAAATAACCGATTCCATGGACTCGAATCCCTTTTTGAGAACCGGTTCCCGTTATCGAGGCCACTGTAGTTAAGAAAAAGAGTTGGTTCTTTATTCGAATCCCTGGGAACGAATCCCGTCTCACAGGAAATGTCCTTTGGGACATCACAGGAAATGACGTAGCTCAGTCTAATGACTGAGCTAAAAAGCAGACATGCTAATTTTTTGGAAGAAGAATTGTTGATTGATGACTATGGCGTTCTTGGTGTCATAGTGTGTGTAGTTGGTATGTTCCAATAGCAGCAGAAGTGCACTTTTTGGAGAGTTGTATTATTTTCAGTTTTGTGCCCAAGGGACTGATTTTATTTAACACTATATTATTATTTATACACATATAGTGATCACAGAGACAGGTTGTTTTTGTGTTACTGTATATATTTGTTTTTCTGAAAAATCCCATTTAATATACTTTGGGTAACAACAGTCAATATGTATTTATTTAATTTTTTTAGGGGGGTAGCAATCAATATTTATTTATTCATTTTATTTTATTCTTATAAAATAAAAGTGAGCTTTTGTTAAACCAAATATTGTGTTTTTTTCCATATACACCTATCTGGATTCGATAAGAGAATCAATAAGGAATCGGTTCGATAAGAGGATTCGATAATGGGCTCGAACTCGATAATTTCTTATCAAACATCATCCCTAGTCCCAACTTCTCTGGGCTTTTAGAAACTCTATCTAGACAACAGAACCTATGGTGCATTTTTCTTATGTCCTTATTTTGAATGGTTAAGATTTTATTGTTTTCAATATTGGCTTGTACTGTAGCAGTTAAATTGTTATTTACATAAAACATGCGTCCTAAATAAAATATTTCATCATTTATTATTTCTGGCAGGCGTTATGTCCCACTCTGTCGAGCGGTCCTTGAACGCACCATAACAACCCTGTCTCGTACATAGAGAGCAAAGCTCCTAGGTTTGATGTACACAATTGAACATCTTAGCTGCTCAAACAGTAATGTGTTTGTTTAAGTTTAGATTGGGCTATTTCCTGTCTAAATAGGGAATGTCTCTTGTTTTCATGTTAGCATTTAAGCTAAATGACTGAATCCAATATTTTCACAAAAAAATTAAATTTACGGTTATAATTTTCCCCCTACTTTTTAAAGAAAACAATTAATAAAAAAGGCAGATAATTTAAAAGGAGCTTTGTTTTTTTTAATCAAAAACTAGTACGGTAGGTAGAAATAGCACAGCATACACTGTATCTGACTCTGAGCAAAATTATATTTTAATAAAAGGGGTTTCTTTTTAAAACAGATATAAATTTGGACTTTGTAGTAAATCCATCCATCCATCCATCTTCTTCCGCTTATCCGAGGTCGGGTCGCGGGGGCAGCAGCCTAAGCAGGGAAGCCCAGACTTCCCTCTCCCCAGCCACTTCGTCCAGCTCTTCCTTTGGGACCCCGAGGCGTTCCCAGGCCAGCCGGGAGACATTTCCCAACGTGTCCTGGGTCTTCCCCGCGGCCTCCTACCGGTCGGACGTGCCCTAAACACCTCCCTAGGGAGGCGCTCGGGTGGCATCCTGACCAGATGCCCGAACCACCTCATCTGGCTCCTCTCGATGTGGAGGAGCAGCGGCTTTACTTTGAGCTCCCCCCGGATGGCAGAGCTTCTCACCCTATCTCTAAGGGAGAGCCCCGCCACCCGGCGGAGGAAACTCATTTCGGCCGCTTGTACCCGTGATCTTGTCCTTTCGGTCATAACCCAAAGCTCATGACCATAGGTGAGGATGGGAACGTAGATCGACCGGTAAATTGAGAGCTTTGCCTTCCGGCTCAGCTCCTTCTTCACCACAACGGATCGATACAGCGTCCGCATTACTGAAGACGCCGCACCGATCCGCCTGTCGATCTCATGATCCACTCTTCCCTCACTCGTGAACAAGACTCCGAGGTACTTGAACTCCTCCACTTGGGGCAAGATCTCCTCCCCAACCCGGAGATGGCACTCCACCCTTTTCCGGGCGAGAACCATGGACTCGGACTTGGAGGTGCTGATTCTCATCCCAGTCGCTTCACACTCGGCTGCGAACCGATCCAGCGAGAGCTGAAGATCCTGGCCAGATGAAGCCATCAGGACCACATCATCTGCAAAAAGCAGAGACCTAATCCTGCAGCCACCAAACCAGATCCCCTCAACGCCTTGACTGCGCCTAGAAATTCTGTCCATAAAAGTTATGAACAGAATCGGTGACAAAGGGCAGCCTTGGCGGAGTCCAACCCTCACTGGAAACGTGTCCGACTTACTGCCGGCAATGCGGACCAAGCTCTGGCACTGAGCATACAGGGAGCGGACTGCCACAATCAGACAGTCCGATACCCCTTACTCGCTGAGCACTCCCCACAGGACTTCCCGAGGGACACGGTCGAATGCCTTCTCCAAGTCCACAAAACACATGTAGACTGGTTGGGCAAACTCCCATGCGCCCTCAAAGACCCTGCCGAGAGTATAGAGCTGGTCCACAGTTCCACGACCAGGACGAAAACCACACTGTTACTCCTGAATCCGAGGTTCGACTATCCGGCGTAGCCTCCTCTCCAGTACACCCGTTTAAAAAAAACTCAACAGATAGAATTTAGCTATTGTAGCTAATTCTTGCATATTTACTTTTGCTCATATGTTGATAAATATGCATTGTTGTAATCTGATAAAATTAGTCAACATAGAGCTTACTGTGGGAAACAAAAATGTAGCATATCGATACACGCAAATAAAACTCCAACATTTAAGATCGACAAAGTACAAACTTAAATCTTGTCTTGAATAAATTACTTGCAGCATTGGGAGCTCTCTATAGTTTTATTGGGTGGAATAAAAAAACGACTTTTTCACTGTTCACGCAGTGCTACCGCTTTAGTAATTGTTTTACCACCGCGCTCAATTTTTAATCACACGTGGTAACTTGGTACAGTAAGTTGCTTTTTGGCGGGAGTTTGTTTGTAGTTTCGTTCTTGTTTGCTTTGTAAAGAGTTGCATTTTCCCTACTTGGCTCGATGCTCCGGTTTCAAACGCTGGAATTAGTTTCTTGTGCTGCTGCCATTCTTACACAAACTTTGCAGCGTGCAGTCATTTGTTCCACGCCTGTTGCCGCAAAACCCAACCACTGACAGCACTTGTCATTATTTTGGAATAAACGTTTGCGTTAGCATGAGCCATGTTTTAAAAGGTGCGTGTGAATGTCCGCTAAGGAAATAAGGAAGAATGAGGACGCCGTGGAAGCCCCTTGGGGAAAGAAATGTGCCCAGCTAGAGGAGAAAAATATAATTTTTAAATTTTTAGAATCGTCTACAAACAAAAAATTTAAATTTATTGCCCAGGTTTATCCGCGAGTTTTCAGTTATTAATCACGTTTCCATTATTTCAATTTCAAACGGTAATACTAACCGTCAGTTTTTTACTTAATACCATTTATCGTCCCTCTGAGTAGTAAGTGATTATATTTGCGTCTCTTCCATTGTGGGCCTTAAGGTAATCAACATATTATGCATTTACATTAGAGATGTCCGATAATGGCTTTTTTGCCGATATCCGATACTCCAACTCTTAATTACCGATTCCGATATCAACCGATACCGATATATACAGTCGTGGAATTAACACATTATTATGCCTAATTTTGTTGTGATGCCCCGCTGGATGCATTAAATAATGTAAGAAGGTTTTCCAAAATAAATCAACTCAAGTTATAGGAAAAAATGCCAACATGGCACTGCCATATTTATTATTGAAGTCACAAAGTGCATTTTTTTTTTTAACATGCCTCAAAACAGCAGCTTGGAATTTGGGACATGCTCTCCCTGAGAGAGCATGAGGAGGTTGAGGTGGGCGGGGTTGAGGTGGGCGGGTTTGAGGTGGGGGGCTAGAGGGTAGCGGGGGTGTATATTGTAGCGTCCCGGAAGAGTTAGTGCTGCAAAGGTTTCTGGGTATTTGTTCTGTTGTGTTTATGTTGTGTTACGGTGCGGATCCATCCATCCATCCATTTTCTACCGCTTATTCCCTTCGGGGTCGCGGGGGGCGCTGGAGCCTATCTCAGCTACAATCGGGCGGAAGGCGGTGTACACCCTGGACAAGTCGCCACCTCATCGCAGGGCCAACACAGATAGACAGACAACATTCACACACTAGGGCCAATTTAGTGTTGCCAATCAACCTATCCCCAGGTGCATGTCTTTGGAGGTGGGAGGAAGCCGGAGTACCCGGAGGGAACCCACGCAGTCACGGGGAAAACATGCAAACTCCACACAGAAAGATCCCGAGCCCGGGATTGAACCCAAGACTACTCAGGACCTTCGTATTGTGAGACAGATGCACTACGGTGCGGATGTTCTCCCGAAATGTGTTTGTCATTCTTGTTTGGTGTGGGTTCACAGTGTGGCGCATATTTGTATCAGTGTTAAAGTTGTTTATACGGCCATCCTCAGTGTTACCTGTATGGCTATTGACCAAGTATGCATTGCATTGACTTGTGTGTGTGAAAAGCAGTAGATAATATGTGATTGGGCCGGCACGCAAATGCGGTGCCTTTAATGCACGCCCCCAATATTGTTGTCTGGGTGGAATTCGGGAGAATGGTTGCCCCGGGAGATTTTCGGGTGGGGCACTGAAATTCAGGGGAAATCTCCCGGGAAAATCGGGAGGGTTGGCAAGTATGACTGCTCTGTACTTCTCCCTACGTCCGTGTACCACTCCGTACAGCGGCGTTTTAAAAAGTCACAAATTTAACTTTTTGAAACCGATATCGATAATTTCCGATATTACATTTTAAAGCATTTATCGGCCGATAATATCGGACATCTCTAATTTACATGAAGATAAACATTCCGATCATCCTCGGCGCACAAGCTTAGTAGATCAGCTTTGCGTGCCACCACGTGTTTTAGTACGTGCAAACCTTCGGTAGATCAGGCCCTTAAAGTCACAACCACATTGAAGAGGAAACAAAACAAGACAAATGTCTCACTTTAGGAGATCCCAGCATGCACAAGACATGAAAACAACGTTGAGAACTTGTTGAATTAGGTCCTGACGTTGAGCAACTCAAACATAACATTGAAACAACAGGCTTTTTGGCGACGTTTAATCAATGTTGGGTTCTGACATTGATTTGACCATTGAAATATTGGTCATTTTCCAACCAATATTCTTAAACACTAATACAACATTGAAACAACATGCTTTTTGACGACCTTTAATCAATGTTGGGTTCTGACGTTGATTTGACCGTTGAAATTTTGGTCATTTTCCAACCAATATTCTACAACACCAATACAATGTTGAAACAACATGCTTTTTGACGAGGTTTATTCAATGTCAGATTGTGACGTTGATTTGACCAACAATGCGGATCCAACGCTAGAACTCAATGTTGTCTTAGTTTACAAAAACAACTATTTTGCAACGTTGTTTCAAAGTCAGTTTTGTACGTATAATACACGTATCAACGTCTTGTGCCTGCTGGGATAACAGTGCACATTATCGAGTCACGGCCATTTTAAAAGGGGAACATTATCACCAGACCTATGTAAGCGTCAATATATACCTTGATGTTGCAGAAAAAAGACCATATTTTTTTTAAACCGATTTCCGAACTCTAAATGGGTGAATTTTGGCGAATTAAACGCCTTTCTATTATTCGCTCTCGGAGCGATGACGTCACACCGCCATTTTCTCAAACACATTACAAACACCGAGTCAAATCAGCTCTGTTATTTTCCGTTTTTTTCGACCGTTTTCCGTACCTCGGAGACATCGTGCCTCGTCGGTGTGTTGTCGGAGGGTGTAACAACACGAACAGGGACGGATTCAAGTTGCACCAGTGGCCCAAAGATGCGAAAGTGGCAAGAAATTGGACGTTTGTTCCGCACACTTTACCGACGAAAGCTATGCTACGACAGAGATGGCAAGAATGTGTGGATATCCTGCGACACTCAAAGCAGATGCATTTCCAACGATAAAGTCAAAGAAATCTGCCGCCAGACCCCCAGGAAAAGAGAGCGGATGAGGGTATGTCTACAGAATATATTAATTGATGAAAACTGGGCTGTCTGCACTCTCAAAGTGCATGTTGTTGCCAAATGTATTTCATATGCTGTAAACCTAGTTCATAGTTGTTAGTTTCCTTTAATGCCAAACAAACACATACCAATCGTTGGTTAGAAGGCGATCGCCGAATTCGTCCTCGCTTTCTCCCGTGTCGCTGGCTGTCGTGTCGTTTTCGCTTGCATACGGTTCAAACTGATATGGCTCAATTGCTTCAGTTTCTTCTTCGCTACCTGCCTCCACACTACAACCATCCGTTTCAATACATGCGTAATCTGTTGAATCGCTTAAGCCGCTGAAATCCGAGTCTGAATCCGAGCTAATGTCGCTATATCTTGCTGTTCTATCCGCCATGTTTGTTTGTATCGGCATCACTATGTGACGTCACAGGAAAATAGACGGGTGTATATAACGATGGTTAAAATCAGGCACTTTGAAGCTTTTTTTTAGGGATATTGCGTGATGGGTAAAATTTTGAAAAAAAACTTTGAAAAATAAAATAAGCCACTGGGAACTGATTTTTAATGGTTTTTACCATTCTGAAATTGTGATAATGTTCCCCTTTAATGACCCAAAATGCAGTTTGCGTGTGGAAACCATTAAGTAACCACAACACAATGGCACTGCGAGCCACGTTTGTTGTAATCGTTCTTGTTAAAATGGCAGACATGCGCCTTCCAAACAAACATACAGGCCTTGCCTAAGTTGCCGTGACGATGGCAGGAACGACCAAGGTGACGGAAGATACCTGGCTTTCGTTTTGGATCTGGTAGGTCACATGAGGCGGGGCAACGGGACGTTCTGCCCCGACGATTGGCCCGTCTCCTTCCTGGGAACGCGACTGGTCGAAGGCACGTTCAGCCTCTTCCGACAGGCGGGTTTCCTCCTTCTCCTCCTCCCTCTGACACACGAGGAAGCGTGAAAGCGGTTCGTCTTGACAAGAATCCATCACAGAACTGACCTCCTTCTTTGTCCTGTAGTATTCATCGATGGCGTACTGATACTTGGCTGATGTAATCCCAAAGAAGGAGGCCATTCTCTCCCCGAGGTAATCACAGGCTGGAACGACAGCAGTGGAAAAAAATAATCAATTTCTACCTGTTAATTTTTTTACTTTTTGTATGGCGGAAATGCTGTCACAGCAACAAATGTTCTCGGGTCGCCAAAAGTATCGATACTTCGATACAAACACGCAAAAAATACACCAGTACTTGCTTTTCCGGTATCATCACTACACACACTGCAAAAAGTCGGTGTTCAAAAACAAGAAAAAAAATACAAAAATTAGGGGTATTTTATTTCAACTAAGCAAAATTATCTGCCAATAGAACAAGAAAATTTGGCTTGTCAAGACATTCCAAAAAAAAGTAAAATTAGCTAACCTCAATGAACCCCAAAATACTTTAAAATAAGTATATTCTCACTAATAAAAAGTGCACTTTTCTTGGTAGAAAAAAATAAGTTTTTGCTCAATATTTTGAAAAATATTCTTAAATTAAGTAAATGCTAGTGTCATTATCTTGACATATTGATATGCGCTCGGCATTACATTTCTTGAAACCAGCAAACTTATACTAAAAACTAATGTTTTGTTCTTAATGGAAAGGCAACAAGGCAACCATCATCCATCCATCCAGGGACGTGCACATGATTATAGAGGGGCAGGGGCTCAAAGTCAGAAAAGGGCAGGACATTTTTTTTGGTCCTTTACACAATATGGAGGGAAGCTAACTACTTAGCTGTGTGTCCTTTGTAGGTAAAAGTGATTGCCATTTCTTTTGTGTCAACAAATTGTCATAATGAGTTAATTCACATTATCATAGTCTTGGAAGACATGAAAAGCAACAAAACACTGGTTTATTACTAGGCACAGTGCATTTTATTTGGAAAATTAACCCGGTGTTTTATTTTGTATTTTGTACACTACTTCCGGTCCCGCACGATCCGCTCTGCTCTGTGCGGAATTGATGTGCCGTGCTCAATTGATGCGCCATGCTCCGACGTCCGGCAAAAACAGAAGCTGACACATTGAATAATAGAATAATACAGCGTTTTTCTGAAATATTACCCATATTAGATGCGGAATTAGTGGACGGCGACTAGACCATAACTCACAGGTTCAAGTTGCTCCACTGTCACGTTTCCTCAGGGGCGCAGTTGGCTCTCTCTCCTCTCACTCGCCCTCTCTCTCTTTTTCTGGCGGAAGCGACAGGCTCAAACAACCCGGTATTACAAGAAAACGTGGAGTTTTTGTACCGCTGTTTTTTTGTTTTTTTTTTACATCCCTGACAGGAATTTATTAATGTTGTTTAAAGAAAAAAAAAAAGAAAAAAAAAACACACACACAGGCAGAGGGCACTTTTTAAGACGAGGCAAAAAAGGGCAGGGGCTCAAGCACCCATAGGGCCCTATGTGTGCACGTGCCTGCATCCATCCATCCATTTTCTACCGCTTATTCCCTTTTGGGCTCGCGGGGGGCGCTGGAGCCTATCTCAGCTACAATCGGGCGGAAGGCGGGGTACACCCTGGACAAGTCGCCACCTCATCGCAGGGCCAACAGATAGACAGACAACATCATATTGTCTAAAAATGCATTTTTCCATGGATAACATGACATCGCGCCAAGTGCGTGCTCTTTCAGTCAATTAGCGCGCATATATACAGCCCGGCCTCCGGCCAAATTTTTTTAAATTGTATTTTTGAGGAATTTATCTGAATGTGCATGAACTATTTATGTTTAAAATTGTTTGAAATGTCAAATGTTTAAATATTAACTGTCAGTTTACTGTACTGTGCCAACTGTACTACTATATGAGTATGCATACCTGCCAACTTTTGAAATCAGAAAAACCTAGTAGCCAGGGTCCAGGGGCCGCAGGCCCCGGTAGGTCCAGGACAAAGTCCTGGTGGGGGGTTCTTCGCCCCCCGACGCAAAATGATTATTAGCATTCAGACAGGTTAAAATGTTGCTAAAACCATCACTTTTATATCAGTCACAGTGACTTTTCAAAACAAATGGGGTACAGTTTTACATCGTCATAATCGGTGCTGCCGTCAGTCGACATGCTAAATGGTTCCGTCTTCATGACATCGGCGATACTTTTTGAGGATTCTGTTCCAAGACACTGAATAATGTTTGATGTTTTGGTTCGACCACATCCATATTTTTTGGCGATTTTCGAGTCGGGAAACATTTTCCGAAATAACTGTCCTATGTGATCAGCCAGTGCGATTGGAAGTCCATGCTCAATTATTGCCTCCGTAAATAAAACTTCGGCATTTATCACATCCAAAGAATCTGTTTGGGCGACGAAAAACGTTGAAAGTTTTCCACTTGTATCGCTAGCAACGGCATTACTCTTGTGTTTTTTTGTCCCAACGTGGTCTTTTACATCGCTAATTCCTCCGTGTCCGATCGAAAAATCTTGTCTGCACAAGGTGCAATTCGCGTAGTTTTCACCCTTTTTGGAACGGATAATTATTCCCGGATAGGCTTTTGAATATTCTTCACGGAATGACTGCAGTTTTCTTTTCGGTTTAAGACTCGTTTGCGATTTTTCTCCGGCTGATTCCATGATCGTTCCATACCTGCCAACTTTTGAAATCAGAAAAACCTAGTAGCCAGGGTCCAAGGGCCGCAGGCCCCGGTAAGTCCAGGACAAAGTCCTGGTGGGGGGTTCCTTCGCCCCCCGACGCAAAATGATTATTAGCATTCAGACAGGTTAAAATGTTGCTAAAACCATCACTTTTCTATCAGTCACAGTGACTTTTCAAAACAAAAATATTACAGCAAAAATCATATGGGTTGATTGACATGTTTATTCTGTAAGCTAACTTCAATAGTTTGAAATTATTTTGACAGTTAATGCCAGTTATCCTGTCAACCTTTCACAAGACTTCAATTTGTTAATTGAAAGTATAAACAGTATAAACACTTTTTACAGTAAACAAATGGTAAAACAGTACTAAACAATTCCATAAAAAAAAAAAATTGGTGTCATTATTAACTTTCTGTCCAAGCTTGTATAATCTACTGCCTTGTTCAATTGTAAAAAATATTCTGTGCATAAAATTCACATTTCTATCACAATTATCACACTGTAAACATGGTAAGCTAACTTCATTAAAATTAATAGTCCTGTCAATAGCATGGAATTACAATTCAAATGTAGTTTTTTTGTAAGCCTTTCAAAAGAATTCAAAATATGAAAAATTCATGAAAATTAATTTAAGCCATCAGACACTTGAAAAGTGGCACATCACATCTCTAATGTAATCATTTTAACTTTTCAACAGAAATAGCACTGCAAAAATATTAAGGACATACTTCTGTATTTTGGTAGTTATGCTGTCAACATTTAACAAGATTTCTTCAACTTGGACTTGAAAGCATAAATAGTATAAACACTTTTGACAGTATAACAGTACTAAACAATTCCAATAGATAACATTGGTGTCATTACCTTTTTGTTTGCTCAATTATTGCCTCCGTAAATAAAACTTCGGCATTTATCACATCCAAAGAATCTGTTTGGGCGACGAAAAACGTTGAAAGTTTTCCACTTGTATCGCTAACAACGGCATTAGACTTGTGTTTTTTTGTCCCAACGTGGTCTTTTACATCGCTAATTCCTCCGTGTCCGATCGAAAAATCTTGTCTGCACAAGGTGCAATTCGCGTAGTTTTCACCCTTTTTGGAACGGATAATTATTCCCGGGTAGGCTTTTGAATATTCTTCACGGAATGACTGCAGTTTTCTTTTCGGTTTAAGACTCGTATGCGATTTTTCTCCGGCTGATTCCATGATCGTTCGCTCGTTTGGAAACAATGGCAACTGGTCCCTCGTGCTTGGCAGCGGTGCTATAAATAGCCTCGCGCATGGCATTCGGAATGGCTCGATAGGAAGTTACGGGAAGCAGTGTCGATTGTCATTGTTGTTACGCGATTTCGTGAATAAAACTTTTTTTTAAATATTTTTTTTTAATTAATGACAATCCGTATTTTTTATCACTGCAACCGTAACCCGGAATAGGTTGATGAAAACCGTACTAATTACGGGAAAACCGGAGTAGTTGGCAGGTATGAGTACGTATTTTCTATTGTTTCATTAAAAATAAAACAGCAAAGTCCGTTTGGCTGTCATGTGTTTTAATTATGAGACACAATTGTGTCAAAGTCATGATTTATTTTTTGCATGCTTGAAATAAGAAATTATTTCTTTAAAAAAAGTAGTTTTTGTCATGACTTGGACTGTGGAGTTTTTGTTTTCCCAAGATGCAAGAGAATTTGGATCGGACATGGCTTGAAGGTGGGTACATGATTTATTTAACACTATAACTACAAAGAAAGGATCAAACAAAAAGCGCGCACAGGGGCGGAGGTACAAAACTAGACTATAAAACACAAAACTTGCACATTGGCAGAAACTATGAACAATTAAACAAAACACTAACTGTGGCTTAATAAACAAACTTACTGTGGCATGGGATCGTGAACAGGGCTTGAAACGCGAGGATAGCAGGGTGAGAAAGGCTATGACTCCAGGACGAACAACAGAAAATGAAAAGCTTAAATAACACAGACATGATTAACAACAGGTGCGTGACTCAAAACAGGTGCGTGACATGACAGGTGAAACTAATAGGTAACTATGGTGACAAGACAAGGGAGTGAAAAGCCAGAAACTAAACAAAACATGACTAAGACAAAACATGATTACACAGACATGACAGTTTTATACTTGTGGGTGTTGATGACACAGCTTTGCAACAGTTGATATTCTAGTTTCAAGCATGTTTTACTCAATATAGGTCATCAAATCTCAGCAACAAGCTGTAATACAGTGGTTCTTAACCTGGGTTCGATCAAACCCTAGGGTCGGCCTCAGGGGTTCGGCGGAGGTTAAAACACACCCGACTCATCGTGTAAATACAAACTTCTCCCTGTCGGCGTATTACGGATACGGCAATATTTGACTGATTTGCAGGTGTGTAATTTGTTGTGAGTTTATGCACTGTGTTGGTTTTGTTGTTTGAAAGAGGTGATTGATGTTCATGCACGGTTCATTTTGTGCGCCAGTAAAAGAAAACATGGTAACACTTTAGTATGGGGAACATATTCACCATTAATTAGTTACTTATTAACATGCAAATTAGTAACATATTGGCTCTTAACTAGTCATTATTAAGTACTTATTAATGCCTTATTCGGCATGGCCTTATTATAACCCTAACCCTCTAACCCTGACCCGAACCCTAACCATCCATCCATCCATCTTCTTCCGCTTATCCGAGGTCGGGTCGCGGGGGCAGCAGCCTAAGCAGGGAAGCCCAGACTTCCCTCTCCCCAGCCACTTCGTCCAGCTCCTCCCGGGGGATCCCGAGGTGTTCCCAGGCCAGCCGGGAGACATAGTCTTCCCAAAGTGTTCTGGGTCTTCCCCGTGGCCTCCTACCGGTCGGACGTGCCCTAAACACCTCCCGAGGGAGGCGATCGGGAGGCATCCTGACCAGATGCCCGAACCACCTCATCTGGCTCCTCTCGATGTGGAGGAGCAGCGGCTTTACTTTGAGCTCCCCCCGGATGACAGAGCTTCTCACCCTATCTCTAAGGGAGAGCCCTGCCACCCGGCGGAGGAAACTCATTTCGGCCGCTTGTACCCGTGATCTTGTCCTTTCGGTCATAACCCAAAGCTCATGACCATAGGTGAGGATGGGAACGTAGATTGACCGGTAAATTGAGAGCTTTGCCTTCCGGCTCAGCTCCTTCTTCACCACAACGGATCGATACAGCGTCCGCATTACTGAAGATGCCGCACCGATCCGCCTGTCGATCTCACGATCCACTCTTCCCTCACTCGTGAACAAGACTCCGAGGTACTTGAACTCCTCCACTTGGGGCAGGGTCTCCTCCCCAAACCGAAGATGGCATTCCACCCTTTTCCGGGCGAGAACCATGGACTCGGACTTGGAGGTGCTGATTCTCATCCCAGTCGCTTCACACTCGGCTGCGAACCGATCCAGCGAGAGCTGAAGATCCTGGCCAGAAGAAGCCATCAGGACCACATCATCTGCAAAAAGCAGAGACCTAATCCTGCAGCCACCAAACCAGATCCCCTCAACGCCTTGACTGCGCCTAGAAATTCTGTCCATAAAAGTTATGAACAGAATCGGTGACAAAGGGCAGCCTTGGCGGAGTCCAACCCTCACTGGAAACGTGTCCGACTTACTGCCGGCAATGCGGACCAAGCTCTGACACTGATCATACAGGGAGCGGACCGCCAAAATCAGACAGTCCGATACCCCATACTCTCTGAGCACTCCCCACAGGACTTCCCGAGGGACACGGTCGAATGCCTTCTCCAAGTCCACAAAACACATGTAGACTGGTTGGGCAAACTCCCATGCACCCTCAAGGACCCTGCCGAGAGTATAGAGCTGGTCCACAGTTCCACGACCAGGACGAAAACCACATTGTTCCTCCTGAATCCGAGGTTCGACTATCCGGCGTAGCCTCCTCTCCAGTACACCTGAATAGACCTTACCGGGAAGGCTGAGGAGTGTGATCCCACGATAGTTAGAACACACCCTCCGGTTCCCCTTCTTAAAGAGAGGAACCACCACCCCGGTCTGCCAATCCAGAGGTACCGCCCCCGATGTCCACGCGATGCTGCAGAGTCTTGTCAACCAAGACAGCCCCACAGCATCCAGAGCCTTAAGGAACTCCGGGCGGATCTCATCCACCCCCGGGGCCTTGCCACCGAGGAGCTTTTTAACTTTTTAACTACCCTAACCAAATAACTCTAAATTAAGTCTTTGTTATTTAGAATATGTTCCCCATACTAAAGTGTTACCAAAAACATATAACTTTGACTTGAATTTGAAAAAAAAAAACATTTTATTTTTCACTAAAGAAGGGTTCGGTAAATGCGCATATGAAACTGGTGGGGTTCGGTACCTCCAACAAGGTTAAAAACCACTGCTGTAATATCTTACTGAGATCATTTAGGACCAAAACCCTTAAAACAAGTAAAACACTCTTAACATAAAATCTGCTTAGTGAGAAGAATTATCTTATTAGACAGAAAATAAGCAAATATCACCCTTATTTGAGATATTTAATCTTACATAGATTTTAGTTTTTGCAGTGTTTTCATATATTTTTTTGTTTGCGGAAGCCTGTCACAAATGCGGACTTCCGGTTGGCCCTCGCTCATTAACAAATGACAATGCAAGTGTGTGAACGCAACATGAGAATAGATGTGGCGTAACTTCGCTTCACAACACACCTCATACGCGCCTGCTTTGTCAGGGAATAAGACGTAGCAGGAATGGTCCATTAGCTATATTTAGCAAATACTTTAAAATTGTTGTTATTTATGAGCAGATTTATACCATTATATACCAGAAATTGTGCTTAGCTGTAAAGTGGTAGACATTGTATCAAAAAACAATAAGCATGTTATGTACGCCCTAGAGATGCGCAGATAGGCAATTATTTCATCCGCAACCGCATCAGAAAGTCGTCAACCATCCGCAATCCACCCGATCTAACATTTGATCAGAACCGCATCCGCCCGCACCCGCCCGTTGTTATATATCTAATATAGACGATGCAAGGCATTAGTGAGGTTATAAAGCTTTTGCCTGTTAAAGAAAGGAGACTGATCCAATGCAGCACAGACATTCGCGTGCCACGCTGTCACGACCCAGACGCACACCAGTGCGCAATCATATGGGAGCCGCGCTGAGCGCACCTCCAAGCGCGTCTCGCTGCCGGCGACGGCCGGGTATATGGGCCCGACGCTCCAGCGCCATCCATTTTCAGGGCTAGTTGATTCGGCAGGTGGGTTGTTACACACTCCTTAGCGGGTTCCGACTTCCATGGCCACCGTCCTAGCTGCTGTCTATATCAACCAGGGTGAGCCCCACCCCTTTCGTGAGCGCACTGCGCGCGGAGTGACCCCTGTTACGCGCCCCCGGCAACAGGTGTGGCGGGCAGGTAAGCTGCGCGGGCGGAGCGCGCGGAGTGACCCCTGTTACGAGCCCCCGGCCACGGGGGTGGCGGGCAGGTAAGCTGCTTACCTGCTGCGCGTACGTGACGCCGGCCGCGGCGAAGGCGGGGTGTCGGTGCGGTGGGCGCGGTGGTGACCCTGGACGTGCGTCGGGCCCTTCTCGCGGATCGCCTCAGCTACGGCTCCCGGTGGGGCCCTCTCGGGGGAAGGGGCCTCGGTCCCGGACCCCGGCGAGGCGTCCCTTCTCCGCTCCGTAAAAGTGTCCATCTCTTTTTTTTTTTTTTCTTCTGTTGTGGCATATGCTGCAGGTGCCTGCTCGTTTTTCGTATGTGGGTAACAACATTTAACTATGTATATATATTTCCAAATTGGTTTAACTGCCACCCGCCTGAATCTATTTAAAATCTAATTTTTTTTAATAATTTGAACCACGCGACCCGACCCGACCCGCGGATAAAATCTAATTTTTTTAAATTTCATCCGCCCGATCCGCGGATAATCCGTGGTTGTGCCCGCAAACCGCGCATCTCTAGTACGCCCCCTCGCCTGCATGTCATTTACAGATAATATTTGACCTAATTGTTTATATGTTATGACTGACAGCCAACTCATGCCTCGGAATTACAGCCGGAAGCTCTCTCTCTTTCTCGCTCGCTCCAGCTGATCAGTGCACACCTCACATACGCTGCCACCACTCGCTTTGTGAGCACACATTCATATTGTGTTGCATTCCCAACGGTTGTAGGGCTGAAGCTATCGATTATTTTAGTCAACCAGTAATCTATGGAAGAGTTTATTCAATTATTCGAGTAATGGGTGAGAACACACTTAATAGACTCAATGTGTGTTTTAGGGAAAATAGTTGAAATACACTAGGATTTTTATACCTGCCATCACCTGCATTACCTTCTATAACTGTCTTTTAGCTAGCTTCTATATTCCTTTTTACCTTTTACTTACCTACGATTTACCTTACTTTACCTTTTACTTAACTTATTTTAAATTACATGTAGCTTATTTTACCTTCTATTACCTTTTACTTAGCAAATGTTACATTCCATTTAACTTTGTTTACCTTTTAATTTAACTTATTTACCTTTAATTTACTTTATATTTAACTTCTTTTACTTTTTATTTACATTGTATTTCACTTCTTTTACCTTTAATTTACCTTATATTTAACTTATTATACCTTTCATTCACCCAACTTGTTTTTTACCTTTTACTTACCTTCGTTTAGCTTCTTTTAAACTTTTTTCTACCTTTTATTTACTTTCTATCCAACTTTTACTTACATTCCTTTACCTTCTATGTAACTTATTTGACCTTCTATTACCTTTTACTTAGCAAATGTTACATTCCATTTAACTTTGTTTACCTTTTAATTTAACTTATTTACCTTTAATTTACTTTATATTTAACTTCTTTTACTTTTTATTTACATTATATTTCACTTCTTTTACCTTTAATTTACCTTATATTTAACTTATTATACCTTTCATTCACCCAACTTGTTTTTTACCTTTTACTTACCTTCGTTTAGCTTCTTTTTAACTTTCTTCTACCTTTTATTTACTTTCTATCCAACTTTTACTTACATTCCTTTACCTTCTATTTAACTTAATTGACCTTTTATTCACCTTCTATTTAATGGTTTTTTTTGTTTTTTTTTTACTTTTTATTTACATTCTTTTCTGTTATATTTAACTTACTTTACCTTTTATTTAGCGATACCTTCTATTACCTTTTATTTACCTTTCATTTAACCCATTTTACCTTCTATATTCCTTCTATCTTCCTTTTATTTACTACTTTTACCTTCTATTAACTTATTTTACTTATTATTTGTCTTACTTTACTTTTAATTTACTTCTTTTACCTTTAATTTACTTTGTTTACTGTTCTTTTACCTTTCATTTACATAATTTGACCTTTTATTTACTACTTTTACCATACATTTACCTTGTTTTGCCTTCTATTGGGCTTTTTTTTTTAAACATTATTTAATTTTTTAATTACCATCTTTTAACTATTATTTCCTTTTTTAACCTTCTATTTCCCTTCCATTTACCTTTTTTTCACATTCTGTTACCTTTGATTCACATATATTACCTTATCTTATATTCCACTTTTTTAAAACTTTCTTTTAAGAGGTCCAGATTTTATACACGCTTATTAGTTACACTCATGATCGATAAATCAAAGCCAAGGAATACAAATCAAAGCTCTTTTCTAATTGATTTAATCAATTAACCGTTGCAGAGCTAATTTGTTCATGAAGAACAAGCAAGCGTGAAGTCAATTATATTAGAAGTCCCTTTTAAAATAACTCAAATACAGAGTGGGCCAAAATTTAAAACTAAACAAAGCCGCGGGCCAAGGTTGAACAAATTAACCTTTTAATAAGGACCCAAACAAGTTTTGCATTGAATATTGAACAAGCAAGGCTTATATAACTTTATAGTGACATGCAAAATCGAGTTTCAAATAATAATAATAATAATTAAAACATATCAATGGCATATCAAATACAATTTAAATAAAAATTGAATTCCTCTTTTCTATTTGCAGCCTTCGAGGTAAATATCAACATTAACTTTTTCCGCAGGCTAATACATTTGAAAAAAAAAAATAACAAGTTCATTCAGGACTTTAAACTGCTCAGTTTGCAACACACTGATCTAATCTGATGTGCCCAAGCCAGATACCTGCCATCTTTTCTTGGATGCTAGTTCATTAATGTCGGGGCTCAGGCTTTGAGCTGAGGCAACCTTCATTATCGAACGAAGGTGTTCATCAGTCATTATATCTCGTCCACCCGGACCACAGTCTTGGGGGCGTGCCTTAAATGCACTGCCTTTAACGTACTCTACGAGCTTTCATCACGTCCGCTTTTCATCCATTCTAACATCGTTCAGACCCAGTCACAAGATATGTGCGGCTTCTGTACGCACACACGAGTGAATGCAATCCATACTTCATCAACAGCGATACAGGTTACATTGAGGGTGCCAGTATAAAAAAACTTTAACACTGTTAGAAATATACGCCACACTGTGAACTAGAGATGCGCGGATAGGCAATTATTTCATCCGCAACCGCATCAGAAAGTCGTCAACCATCCGCAATCCACCCGATCTAACATTTGATCAGAACCGCATCCGCCCGCACCCGCCCGTTGTTATATATCTAATATAGACGATGCAAGGCATTAGTGAGGTTATAAAGCTTTTGCCTGTTAAAGAAAGGAGACTGATCCAATGCAGCACAGACATTCGCGTGCCACGCTGTCACGACCCAGACGCACACCAGTGCGCAATCATATGGGAGCCGCGCTGAGCGCACCTCCAAGCGCGTCTCGCTACCGGCGACGGCCGGGTATATGGGCCTGACGCTCCAGCGCCATCCATTTTCAGGGCTAGTTGATTCGGCAGGTGGGTTGTTACACACTCCTTAGCGGGTTCCGACTTCCATGGCCACCGTCCTAGCTGCTGTCTATATCAACCAGGGTGAGCCCCACCCCTTTCGTGAGCGCACTGCGCGCGGAGTGACCCCTGTTACGCACCCCCGGCAACAGGGGTGGCGGGCAGGTAAGCTGCGCGGGCGGAGCGCGCGGAGTGACCCCTGTTACGAGCGGGCAGGTAAGCTGCTTACCTGCTGCGCGTGACGCCGGCCGCGGCGAAGGCGGACGAGGTGGGGTGTCGGTGCGGTGGGCGCGGTGGTGACCCTGGACGTGCGTCGGGCCCTTCTCGCGGATCGCCTCAGCTACGGCTCCCGGTGGGGCCCTCTCGGGGGAAGGGGCCTCGGTCCCGGACCCCGGCGAGGCGTCCCTTCTCCGCTCCGTAAAAGTGTCCATCTCTCTTTTTTTTTTTCTTCTGTTGTGGCATATGCTGCAGGTGCCTGCTCGTTTTTCGTATGTGGGTAACAACATTTAACTATGTATATATATTTCCCAATTGGTTTAACTGCCACCCGCCTGAATCTATTTAAAATCTAATTTTTTTTAATAATTTGAACCACCCGACCCGACCCGACCCGACCCGCGGATAAAATCTAATTTCTTTTAATTTCATCCGCCCGATCCGCGGACTCCGCGGTTGTGCCCGCAAACCGCGCATCTCTACTGTGAACCCACACCAAACAAGAATGACAAACACATTTCGGGAGAACATCCGCACCGTAACACAACATAAACACAACAGAACAAATACCCAGAATCCTTTGCAGCACTAACTCTTCCGGGACGCTACAAAATACACCCCCGCTACCACCAAACCTCCCACCCCCACACACACACACACCTTGTAGCGTCCCGGAAGAGTTAGTGCTGCGAAGGGTTCTGGGTATTTGTTCTGTTGTGTTTATGTTGTGTTACGGTGCGGATGTTCTCCCGAAATGTGTTTGTCATTCTTGTTTAGTGTGGATTCACAGTGTGGCGTATATTTCTAACAGTGTTAAAGTTTTTTTTATTCGGCTACCCTCAGTGTGACCTGTATCGCTGTTGATGAAGTATGCGTTGCATTCAATTGTGTGTGCGTGCAGAAGCCGCACATGTTATGTGACTGGGCCAGCACTCGTTGGACTGGCTGAAAAGCAGACGTGATGATTTTCGGGAGAGGTGCTGAAGTTTGGAAGACTCCCGGGAGGGTTGGCAAGTATTAGAATTAGCGGTGAATGCGGTGTTACCGCGGCACCGCCGCAATATATAATCGACTGGCCAGCTTTAGTGTTAATTTGATATCGCCTCAAGGGCCAAGTGAAATTACACGGCGGGCCAAATTTGGCCCGCGGGCCAGAGTTTGACACCCATGGTGTTAAGGTGGTATTAAATAGGTGAATAGTTGTTTGGTTGTCAAATGTTAAGGTGGTATTATTAAATAAGTATAATTATTTGGTTGTCAAATGTTGTGGTGGTATTAGTAAATAAGTATGATTGTTTAGTTGTTAAAATATAGATTCCTAATGAAGCCTTTAGCTTGACGCTCCTCTACTTTCTCCTGCTCCGCTTGCTGCGGCGACAACAAACAAAACTCCAGACGCTCCTCTTCGTTTTGTATAGTTTACTTGTGAACTTAATCATTCAAAAACGTAAAACAATAACGATGTGGGAACAAATGAATGGCAAAATAAAGAGAGTTTGTTACAGCAAGAACGAGTTAGAAAATGTAAGAGTAAGAAAAAGTAAGAAAGAGGTCAAAAAACCGTGTGGCTCAATTCCCCCGCACCTGACTGCCATTACCCACAATGCACTGTGTCCAAAAGCCAACCTACCACACAGATCCTTCCGCCATATATGCAATTTAAACAGTTACAGTCATCAAATTATTTAGACAAATGTAATAATTATTCTAAGCATGCAAATAAAGTAAATTAGTCCCATTTTGGCTGAATAAACATAAAGCACCTTCCATAAAATGTAAATTAACTTAAAGAGCATTTAGGCTCCTACACATGGTGTAAACCAACCTGAAATAGTTGAAGACGCAGCTCTCCACATGTGGAACCAGAAGTACGGACCCCAAGTCATCTTGGACTGCAACACAAAAGACATGAGAAGTTGCTGCTTGGGGGTGGGAACACCTTCGTTCGATAATGAAGGTTGCCTCAGCTCAAAGCCTGAGCCCCGACATTAATGGACTAGCATCCAAGAAAAGATGGCAGGTATCTGGCTTGGGCACATCAGATTAGATCAGTGTGTAAATTATTACATTTTCATCATTAGCATGGAATAGCAGGAGTACACAACAACAACTTCTTCAGACTCGACTACTGTGTCCATTAGGTCCAAATAAAATGTCACACATATGTTGACAATGGCTATTCAAAAGGAGGTCACATTGGGTAGCTAGTAGAGATGCGCGGTTTGCGGGCACAACCGCGGAGTCCGCGGATTATCCGCGGATCGGGCGGATGAAATTTAAAAAAATTAGATTTTATCCGCGGGTCGGGTCGGGCGGTTGAAATAAAAAAAAATTAGATTTTAAATAGATTCAGGCGGGTGGCAGTTAAACCAATTCGGAAATATATATGCATAGTTAAATGTTGTTACCCACATACGAAAAACGAGCAGGCACCTGCAGCATATGCCACAACAGAAGAAGAAAAAAAAAAGAGATGGACGGTGGCCATGGAAGTCGGAACCCGCTAAGGAGTGTGTAACAACCCACCTGCCGAATCAACTAGCCCTGAAAATGGATGGCGCTGGAGCGTCGGGCACATACCCAGCCGTTGCCGGCAGCGAGACGCGCTTGGAGGGGCGCTCAGCGCGGCTCCCATATGATTGCGCACTGGTGCGCATCTGGGTCGTGACAGCGTGGCACGCGAATGTCTGTGCTGCATTGGATCAGTCTCCTTTCTTTAACAGGCAAAAGCTTTATAACCTCACTAATGCCTTGCATCGTCTATATTAGATATATAACAACGGGCGGGTGCGGGCGGATGCGGTTCTGATCAAATGTTAGATCGGGTGGATGGCGGATGGTTGACGACTTTCTGATGCGGTTGCGGATGAAATAATTGCCTATCCGCGCATCTCTAGTAGCTAGCATGTGAATATTCTCATTCATCAGGTCTTTGCATTATCAGGCCATTGAATCGATCATTGAGTGATGTTTCATGAGAGCGGTGTGCCTGAGGGTGTGCCTTTAGCGCACTTGTTTTTAGCTAGTATTTAGCATGTTAAAGATCGCTCACGTAATGATGACAAGCGGTTTGTCATTCAGACAATTCACACAAATAATAAGAACATAAAGTAATAATAATAATGAATAATATTATTATAATAATATGAATAATAATATGGATAATTTGATAATAATAATAATAAAAATAATGATAAAATAAATACATATTAATAACACAATTTTATAGACAGGGTAGATAGACAAAGCTTGCCTACCCTCACAGCATCAACAGGGGAGGAGAGCAGGTCTTTCCTCTCTGCCTCCTTCCCTTCCTCCTCCTCTTCGTCAGTGCTGTACTCCTCCATGGTCTCCCCGCTGGAGAAATGGATGATCCTCCGAGGGGTCTTCTCCCTTTGGACATTTCTCTGGTTCTCGCCCAGCTCCAACGTCCTAAAATCCCTGCTTGCTTTTGGACTTCCGGTGGGAGAACGCTGCACACACACACATGAATACACGATCTTTGTACACGCACTGACAGCGTAGCGACAACTACACCCAGCGAGCCAATGTTGGCGTTAATAATAATTGTATGTGTGGATATACACAGGCGTGACGTTAATATACCTGCTCCACGGACGTGTCGGTCAAATACAGCGATACATCGCCCATTGTGACGGTTTTGGTTCCAGTGTGAGGACACTTCAACGCCTTTCTTGTCCTCCACCCCGCCGAACGGACCGGAAGTGACGTATATTACGTAAACAACGTAACATTCGCCAGCCTCATTTACGTGAAATTGTTGGCAGGTTGCGCATTGTACGTCAAAGGCTAACGTTTGATGATTTGAGACAAATACAATGATTTATCTTGATATATATATAAGCATAGACTACCTTTCATCTGGGTTGTAATTAGTATTGGTGGGCGAATATGCAGAAAATTGTCCTTTTTATTGTTTCTATTTTGTTTAATACTGTTATTACTACTATTATTCTTACTAATATGTCCATCCATCCATCCATTTCCTACAACTTGTCCCTTTTGGGGTCGCTGGAGCCTAACTCAGCTGCATTCGGGTGGAAGGCGGGGTACACCCTGGACAAGTCGCCACCTCATCGCAACTTACTAATATATCCATCCATCTTCTACCGTTTGTTTGTGTGTTTCATGGAATAATAGGCCTGGAAATGTGTCAATAAAGTATTATATTTCGGATTATACTGTAAACCATTACCTTTTTCTTAGATTTGGAACCATGCAGTTTAAAAAACATTGCAGCATATCTATTTTTTTTTTTTTCCAATAATGCCCATAATGTTTATGGACATTTATAGGTGTGTTATTTATTGTGGTCTGGCTCCATCTAGTGGACAAAATTGCTCACTGCAGGTATTGGCCGGTGGCCATGGATGAAGTGCTGGCTGTCCAGAGTCGGGACCCGGGGTGGACCGCTCGCCTGTGCATCGGTTGGGGACATCTCTGCGCTACCCCAGTATGGACTGGACTCTCACTATTATGGTAGATCCACTATGGACTGGACTCTCACTATTATGTTAGATCCACTATGAACTGGACTCTCACTAATATGTGAGATCCACTATGGACTCAACATCCATTGCTTTCGGTCTCCCCTAGAAGGGGGGTGGGGGGTGTAACCCATATATGCGGTCCTCTCCAAGGTTTCTCATAGTCATTCACATCGACGTCCCACTGGGGTGAGTTTTTCCTTGCCCTTATGTGGGCTCTGTACCGCGGATGTAGTTGTGGCTTGTGCAGCCCTTTGAGACACTTGTGATTTAGGGCTATATAAATAAACATTGATTGATTGATTGATTGATATTGCGGGTTGAAAATGTACTTCCTGTTTTGATGTAGTAAACCGGAAATAAGCGTCTGTAGCATTTTGTTTTGATCGAAAGGTTTCTTCATTCATCACTCCAAGCAACATTTGTAAGTTTTACAATATAACTAAAACAATTCTTACGAAACTAAACCGTCCCATGTGTGATGTCTGCAGGAGTGTTTTCATGCATATTTGTTCGTGCTATCGTCATGTAATTAAGCTAGCGTCGTTAGCATGAGATAACATGCTAAAACTTTACCAGTGCCGGTATTATTAATTTACAACGGCATTCTTTTTGTACTGTTTCAGTTTTACAAATTCCTCAGCAAATTCACCAAAACGTCACCGTTGACTTGTCTGTTTAGATGATTGGAGAGCTAGCTTCCGCAACTAGTGGGTCTATGACGATGACTTCTGTTTTGTTTGATCAGCCGTTTTACTGACACTGTTTAGAAACAATCAAGGTATGTAAATAAACATTTACAAAATATTTCTGTGTAAATAACTAATTTCCCAACATACTGTATATGTATCTGCGGTTTGGCTAATATATGGAGAAAAAAAAAATGTAGTGGGTGCGGCTTATTTAACGGTGCCTTTGTAGTCCTGAAAATACGGTAATTAAAGGTGTTGAAGAAGGTGGTTTAAATATGATTGACTTTCTTAACGTAATGTAGATGGTAATTTTTAAAGTTACATGTTTCTTCGCACACACATTTGTGCACATTTCTAACTACTAGTCCAGTTAACTAGGACCCAGTGAGAATCTCTGTGGTCCTAGAGGGTGATGTGGTGGTCGAGTCCAGATAACTACTAGTCCAGTTAACTACGACCCAGTGAGAATCTGTGTCGTCCTAGAGGGTGATGTGGTGGTCGAGTCCAGTTAACTACTAGTCCAGTTAACTACGACCCAGTGAGAATCTAGGACGACACAGATTCTCACTGGGTCGTAGTTAACTGGACTAGTAGTTAACTGGACTCGACCACCACAGTGAGAATCTCTGTGGTCCTAGAGGGTAATGTGGTGGTTGAGTCCAGTTAAGTACTAGTCCAGTTAACTACGACCCAGTGAAAATCTGTGTGGTCCTAGAGGGTGATGTGGTGGTGGAGTCCAGATAACTACTCGTCCAGTTAACTACGACCCAGTGAGAATCTCTGTGGTCCTAGAGGGTGATGTGGTGGTCGAGTCCAGTTAACTACTAGTCCAGTTAATTACGACCCAGTGAGAATCTGTGTCGTCCTAGATTCTCACTGGTAATGTGGTGGTCGAGTCCAGTTAACTACTAGTCCAGTTAACTACGACCCAGTGAAAATCTGTGTGGTCCTAGAGGGTGATATGGTGGTGGAGTCCAGATAACTACTCGTCCAGTTAACTACGACCCAGTGAGAATCTCTGTGGTCCTAGAGGGTGATGTGGTGGTCGAGTCCAGTTAACTACTAGTCCAGTTAATTACGACCCAGTGAGAATCTGTGTCGTCCTAGATTCTCACTGGTAATGTGGTGGTCGAGTCCAGTTAACTACTAGTCCAGTTAACTACGACCCAGTGAAAATCTGTGTGGTCCTAGAGGGTGATGTGGTGGTGGAGTCCAGATAACTACTCGTCCAGTTAACTACGACCCAGTGAGAATCTCTGTGGTCTTAGAGGGTAATGTGGTGGCCGAGTCCAGTTAACTACTAGTCCAGTTAACTACGACCCAGTGAAAATCTGTGTGGTCCTAGAGGGTGATGTGGTGGTGGAGTCCAGATAACTACTCGTCCAGTTAACTACGACCCAGTGAGAATCTCTGTGGTCTTAGAGGGTAATGTGGTGGCCGAGTCCAGTTAACTACTAGTCCAGTTAACTACGACCCAGTGAAAATCTGTGTGGTCCTAGAGGGTGATGTGGTGGTGGAGTCCAGATAACTACTCGTCCAGTTAACTACGACCCAGTGAGAATCTCTGTGGTCTTAGAGGGTAATGTGGTGGCCGAGTCCAGTTAACTACTAGTCCAGTTAACTACGACCCAGTGAAAATCTGTGTGGTCCTAGAGGGTGATGTGGTAGTGGAGTCCAGATATCTACTCGTCCAGTTAACTACGACCCAGTGAGAATCTCTGTGGTCCTAGAGGGTGATGTGGTGGTCGAGTCCAGTTAACTACTAGTCCAGTTAATTACGACCCAGTGAGAATCTGTGTCGTCCTAGATTCTCACTGGGTCGTAGTTAACTGGACTAGTAGTTAACTGGACTCGACCACCATATCACCCTCTGGGACGACACAGATTCTCACTGGGTAGTAGTTAACTGGACTCGTAGTTTACTGGACTCGACCACCACATCACCCTCTAGGACAACACAGATTCTTACTGGGTCGTAGTTAACTGGACTAGTAGTTAACTGGACTCCACCACCACATCACCCTCTAGGACGACACAGATTCTCATTGGGTCGTAGTTAACTGGACTAGTAGTTAACTGGACTCGACCACCACATCACCCTCTAGAACGACACAGATTCTCACTGGGTCGTAGTTAACTGGACTAGTAGTTAACTGGACTCGACCACCATATCACCCTCTAGGACGACACAGAGGACTCGACCACCACATCACCCTCTAGGACAACAAGGATTCTTACTGGGTCGTAGTGAACTGGACTAGTAGTTAACTGGACTCGACCACCATATCACCCTCTAGTATGACACAGATTCTCACTGGGTCGTAGTTGACTGGACGAGTAGATAACTGGACTCGACCACCACATCACCCTCTAGGACGACACAGATTTTCATTGGGTCGTAGTTAACTGGACTAGTAGTTAACTGGACTCGACCACCACATCACCCTCTAGGACAACACAGATTTTTACTGGGTCGTAGTTAACTGGACTAGTAGTTAACTGGACTCGACCACCATATCACCCTCGAGGACGACACAGATTCTCATTGGGTCGTAGTTAACTGGACTCGACCACCACATCACCCTCGAGGACGACACAGATTCTCACTGGGTCGTAATTAACTGGACTAGTAGTTAACTGGACTCGACCACCACATCACCCTCTAGGACCACAGAGCTTCTCACTGGGTCGTAGTTGACTGGACGAGTAGTTAACTGGACTCGACCACCACATCACCCTCTAGGACCACAGAGATTCTCACTGGGTTGTAGTTAACTGGACGAGTAGTTAACTGGACTCGACCACCACATCACACTCTAGGACGACACAGATTCTCATTGGGTCGTAGTTAACTGGACGAGTAGTTAACTGGACTCCACCACCACATCACCCTCTAGGACAACAGAGATTCTCACTGGGTCGTAGTTAACTGGACGAGTAGTTAACTGGACTCCACCACCACATCACCCTCTAGGACGATACAGATTCTCATTGGGTTGTAGTTAATTGGACTAGTAGTTAACTGGACTCGACCACCACATCACCCTCTAGGACAACAGAGATTCTTACTGGGTCGTAGTTAACTGGACTAGTAGTTAACTGGACTCCACCACCACATCACCCTCTAGGACGACACAGATTCTCATTGGGTCGTAGTTAACTGGACTAGTAGTTAACTGGACTCGACCACCACATCACCCTCTAGAACGACACAGATTCTTACTGGGTCGTAGTTAACTGGACTAGTAGTTAACTGGACTCGACCACCATATCACCCTCTAGGACGACACAGAGGACTCGACCACCACATCACCCTCTAGGACAACAAGGATTCTTACTGGGTCGTAGTGAACTGGACTAGTAGTTAACTGGACTCGACCACCATATCACCCTCTAGTATGACACAGATTCTCACTGGGTCGTAGTTGACTGGACGAGTAGATAACTGGACTCGACCACCACATCACCCTCTAGGACGACACAGATTTTCATTGGGTCGTAGTTAACTGGACTAGTAGTTAACTGGACTCGACCACCACATCACCCTCTAGGACAACACAGATTTTTACTGGGTCGTAGTTAACTGGACTAGTAGTTAACTGGACTCGACCACCATATCACCCTCGAGGACGACACAGATTCTCATTGGGTCGTAGTTAACTGGACTCGACCACCACATCACCCTCGAGGACGACACAGATTCTCACTGGGTCGTAATTAACTGGACTAGTAGTTAACTGGACTAGACCACCACATCACCCTCTAGGACAACACAGATTCTTACTGGGTCGTAGTTAACTGGACTAGTAGTTAACTGGACTCGACCACCATATCACCCTCTGGGACGACACAGATTCTCACTGGGTAGTAGTTAACTGGACTCGTAGTTTACTGGACTCGACCACCACATCACCCTCTAGGACAACACAGATTCTTACTGGGTCGTAGTTAACTGGACTAGTAGTTAACTGGACTCCACCACCACATCACCCTCTAGGACAACACAGATTCTCATTGGGTCGTAGTTAACTGGACTAGTAGTTAACTGGACTCGACCACCACATCACCCTCTAGAACGACACAGATTCTCACTGGGTCGTAGTTAACTGGACTAGTAGTTAACTGGACTCGACCACCATATCACCCTATAGGACGACACAGAGGACTCGACCACCACATCACCCTCTAGGACAACAAGGATTCTTACTGGGTCGTAGTGAACTGGACTAGTAGTTAACTGGACTCGACCACCATATCACCCTCTAGTATGACACAGATTCTCACTGGGTCGTAGTTAACTGGACTAGTAGATAACTGGACTCGACCACCACATCACCCTCTAGGACAACACAGATTTTTACTGGGTCGTAGTTAACTGGACTAGTAGTTAACTGGACTCGACCACCATATCACCCTCGAGGACGACACAGATTCTCATTGGGTCGTAGTTAACTGGACTCGACCACCACATCACCCTCGAGGACGACACAGATTCTCACTTGGTCGTAATTAACTGGACTAGTAGTTAACTGGACTCGACCACCACATCACCCTCTAGGACCACAGAGCTTCTCACTGGGTCGTAGTTGACTGGACGAGTAGTTAACTGGACTCGACCACCACATCACCCTCTAGGACCACAGAGATTCTCACTGGGTCGTAGTTAACTGGACGAGTAGTTAACTGGACTCGACCACCACATCACACTCTAGGACGACACAGATTCTCATTGGGTCGTAGTTAACTGGACGAGTAGTTAACTGGACTCCACCACCACATCACCCTCTAGGACAACAGAGATTCTCACTGGGTCGTAGTTAACTGGACGAGTAGTTAACTGGACTCCACCACCACATCACCCTCTAGGACGATACAGATTCTCATTGGGTTGTAGTTAATTGGACTAGTAGTTAACTGGACTCGACCACCACATCACCCTCTAGGACTACACAGATTCTCATTGGGTCGTAGTTAACTAGACTCGACCACCACATCACCCTCTAGGACTACACAGATTCTCATTGGGTCGTAGTTAACTGGACTCGACCACCACATCACCCTCTAGGACAACCAGTGTTGGGTTAGTTACTGAAAAACAGTAACTAGTTATAGTTACTAGTTACTTCATTTCAAAAGTAACTCAGTTACTTACACCAAAAAGTAATGCGTTACTGTGAAAAGTAACTATTTAGTTACTTTTTTTTAAAAACTTTTTTTTAAAAGCTCCAATTAATGCCCTTTTAGCCTTCATGTCAGTACTGTTATTGCACTGGAGAATAATACAATATGTTGATCAACTTGACATGCATTTGCATCACTGAACTCTGCTAAGCAATGTGGTCTACATACAACACACAAAGACAAAGATATGTTACAAAGGCCAATTTGTTTCTGTCCAGATCAAATTGACAAAACTATTTTAAATAGCTGCAACATAACATACATAAGTAACAAACAGCATAATAACAGCATAGATGTAAACCAAGAAAGGCACACACTACATACACAAAGCCTAACCAGGCATTTTTTCCCCAAGAAATTCTGACACAAAATCATGTCTGAAGCCCAGAACACTCTACACATTTCCCCAGTTTTAGTTTAGAGATAAGGAAAGATTGGCCTGGCCCACTAGCATCCCTCTTTATGTTTGTGAACTTTATAGTCTATACATTTAGAGTGATGTGATAATCAAACACTCTAGAAGTCTAAAATGAAAGAGTATATAAGAGAATTGACAGCAACGTTCCCTCTAAGGAGCGCGCCTGTGCAATTGTGCACTGCTCAAGCGTCCTCTGCGCACAACAAATCTATGCCACGCACAAAATCAAATAAAAAAATAAGCGCATAACAATTTTCGACACGACACGGACACGACAGAGAAAACCATTTTCGTCATCATTGTTCAAATATAATAATACGTCTGTCAAGACGCTTTGAGGACATGAATTCCATCCATCACTTTACTGAGCAAAACTCTTTATTGTCGGCCATAAACACATCACTGTTATATCAACAGCAGCCGCTCGCTCTTTCTCACTTGCGCCAACACATGCACATATGGCACTTAGCCAGTGATGCGTTTACAGCCACACAAAAAGTCGGACAACTCCAACACCACACATAAAGTGTCATTCCAGGTCGTTACTCGATGATTTACCAATCAAATGTGTGCCTATTCTAGTGTCATTTATTAGGAATCTTAATTTATAAATTGTAATCATTAAATGCTGTTAATATATTAAATACATACTAATAAAAATATATTTTTTACAAACAGGAAGTTGCAGGAATGTACACATGATCCCCTGCTTACATCTCATTGTGCAACATGTGAATGTTTTAATGGGAACTAAATGCAATGTCTGAAAGGGGTACAAACTATTTCCAAAGCAGGACCTCCACCCAGACAAACAATACAAGTACACAGTTCATGAAAAACAATATTTTTTGTTATTGTCATTGTAAGTGGACCTAAACACGTATATTAGAAATTGAAATGACTGCTGTCATTTGATTATAATAATAAGAGAATGTTGTCTGTCTATCTGTGTTGGCCCTGCGATGGGTGGGGACTTGTCCAGGGTGTACCCAGCCTTCCGCCCGAATGCAGCTGAGATAGGCTCCAGCGACCCCGAAAGGGACAAGCGGTAGAAAATGGATGGATGGATGGAGATTGAACTTGTTATTTAGTCAGGTTTGGGACAGGTGTGCTGCTGGTGTAGCCACGGTGTGCACGTGTGATGTTGCTCACATGGGCTCCACTGAATGCTCAGGGAGTTTTTGCGTTTGCTCACACACATGAAAAATTAGAGGGAACATTGATTGACAGAGTGTGTGTACCTTCAGTGCTGAATGATGGTGGTGGTGGTGAAGTGTCATTGGAGTCTCTGTCTCTCTTTACTAGCTTCGTCGAAGCATGTTGCTTATGTAGCTTGTTTCAGCAGATTTGAATTGCTGTTTTGGGTAGTAGATGGGATCTTTGATCCAAAGCACAATTTACATTTAACTAAAATGTTATTTTCTTTGTGCTCGACAAAAGAAAAGTAGTGAAAATATCTCTATGTTCGCAAACTCGACTTCTGGCTCCGCCATGATCAGACACGCCCCCCCTCTCCTCCCTCTCCTCCCTCACACTCACTCACACACAGAGCGCATGTCTCTCTCTCTTCTCCGGCTTGTGACACAAGAAGAATCAGAACGATGACACAGCAGCGCTCCGATAAAACACACTTTATACTACATAAAAAGTAACGTAAAATAACGCAGTAACGCATCATGTAGTAACGGTAACTGAGTTACTGAATATAAAAAATAACGCGTTAGATTACTAGTTACCGCCGAAACTAACGGCGTTACAGTAACGCGTTACTTTGTAACGCGTTAGTCCCAACACTGAGGACAACACAGATTCTCACTGGGTCATAGTTAACTGGACTGGTAGTTTACTGGACTCGACCACCATATCACCCTCTTGGACGACACAGATTCTCACTGGGTCGTAGTTAACTGGACTGGTAGTTAACTGGACTCGACCACCATATCACCCTATAGGACCACAGAAATTCTCACTGGGTCGTAGTTAACTGGACTCATGTCAGGAGGACCACTGCTGCATCCTTCAGGTCTGGGTCATCCATATCATCCTTACATTTTTTTTTAAGGGAGATCATATACTAATCACTTGATTTCTTAGCAGTGATTGTTGATTGTTTTAATGCTCTAATGGGCACAACATGACTCCTCAGGTCTTTAAACATCTTGCCAGAGGTTTGCAGTTGAAACACTGGCACATTGTTGTTGTCCTTATACATAAATAAATAAAATGAAAACATAAATTGGTTAATTTACAGTACAGCAGGCCTGATATCTCTCCACTAGGACTTACCACACATGTCCTGAAACATCCAGAGACTTCCTCTCGTAGATAGACAGGAAAGGAATAGAGAAGAGTTTGAATTTTGAATTGTTTTATATCACAATTATGACTTCCTACTTTTTTTAGTGGCATAAGGGTGTATACACTTGACCACCACTAGATGTCAGTAGAGTTCTATGTCATGCCTCAACCACAATGATCTGTGTGGGTAGACACATACAGTAAGTCAAGGCGAGGTCTTCCTTTGTGATGAAAGCACACAAACCACAAACGCATAATGTGATATTTGCACAATTGCTAATTCAGCCTGCAAGGTTTGCAGAGACACAAAGGCTGCGGGCCTCAGAGTATTCAGTAAGTCAGCATCATCACGTGGAACTAAAGATATGGATTCTGCATAAAAGCATACATCAGCCTTGAGCAAACACTAAGCTCAGCCTGAGGTGTAAAAAGATGTTTCAGGTTCTCTCCCCCGCCCCCACCCTCGCCATTGCTGAGCATGTTAATTGTACATTCGGGCAGGATTTGAACCCTCAACCCTCAACATGGTCGTATAGTAATGGAGTATTTCCAAATTGTCTGTCGCTTGTATTATCCACACAACAT
>NC_084573.2:32150000-32247500 GCF_033978685.3 Nerophis lumbriciformis
CAAGCATACACACACCAGGTATCGTAGTCCTAATTTTTTTTTATTTATATCGCAATATTTTATTTATACCTATGTATATTATTTCATATGTATTAATTAATTTTATTCTGACTTTTTATACGTGTATTTTTTTGCCTATATTGTTAAAATGCTACACACTTTTTGTTAGGTGAGAAAAAATTCAAACTAGCGATGTCACTGTCAAAGCGTGGAAATATGGCGTCGCCTTATAGAATGTTTACAATGAAAACCGCAAACAAAACATTTAATTTTAGCCATTATATATATATATATATATATATACATACACATAGACATATATACACACATATATACACACACATATATATGTATATATGACTTTTTATACGTGTATTTTTTGTCTATACTGTTAAAATGCCACACTTTTTTTTGTAGCTGAGAGAAAATTCAAACTAATGATGTCACTGCCAAAGCGTGGACATATGGCGTCGCCTTATAGAATGTTTATAATGAAAACAGCAAACAAAACATTTAATTTTAGCCATTATTTCATAATAATTTCCAACAATCGAGTAATATATATATGTGTGTGTGTGTGTGTATTATATATATATATATATATATACATATACACAAATATATACACACATACATACAGTATTTACACATATATATGTATAAACACACACACACATACATATATATCTATATATATATCTATATATATATATATATATATATACATACACACACACATATATATGTATATACACACACATATATGTATAAATGCGTGTATATATATATACACACGTATATATATATATATATATATATATATATATATATATATATATTATATATATATATATACGTGTGTATATATATATATACATACATACACGTGTATATATATATATATATACATACATACACGTGTATATATATATATATATAAATATATATATATATATATATATATATATTACACACACGCAGATATATACACACATTTATACATACATGTGTGTGTGTATATATATATACATATATATATATATATATACACATACACATGTATGTATGTATATGTATACATACATACATACATACATACATACATACATACATACATGTATGTATGTATATGTATATATATATATGTATATATACACATACATACATACAGATATATATATATATATATATATATATATATATATATATATATATATATATATATATATATATATATAGATAATACTTTATTGATTCCTTCAGGAAAATTACAATTCCAGCAGCAGTGTACAGAATTGAGAATATATAGAAATATATAGAAAATATACACAAACATATATGCATATGACTTTTTATACGTGTACATTTTGTCTACATTATTAAAATGATACATAATTTTTTTTAGGCGAGAGAAAATTCAAACTAGTGATGGAAATATGGCGTCGCCTTATAGAATATTTGTCACGAAAACAGCAAACAAAACATTTAATTTCAGCCAATATTTCATAATAATTCCCAACAATCGAGTAATACTTGTGTTAATTCAAGTACAACTGATACGAAGTGATTGCTACTTGATAAAAAAACCCCAAAACAGTCTTTTAAAATCTCTTGAACAGGTTCCCTTCAAAAAGCCACAAATGTCATCTCTTATAGAGTGTGGAATGTAAGAGTGTGGTGGAAAAATATACACAATGCCAAGAAGAGAACAAGAAAAATGAATCCATGCAAATGTAAATCAGATATGAGATTATCCGCGACAATGACCGCCATATCTCTTCTATTTCACTTTGTCACCTGTCACACAATATTCTCGCCCCGCTGTCAAACTGCTGTCACGAGATTCTACGATGCTCTATTTCAGGGCAATTAATTGCACCTATTTTAGTCCAGTGTGACAACTCCTGCCAACTAAATGTATCTAACATCTATTACCGCCAAACTGCCGCTCTTGGATCTAACCTATTATTTTACAATGTCCGTCTATTGCAGTGCTTCTCAGTTAGGAAGAAGAAAACATTTATCTACAAAATCTTGTAGTGCGCAGCTATTTGAAGAAGGGTTTGACGCATGATACCGATAAAGCATCCTGTTCCCAGGGGGCCTTGCCACACTATTTGAGAAGGACTGATCTGCAATGTTAATTCAACAGGGTTTTTTGGGAATTTTCCCCTTTAAGCAGGGGCGGAGCTATACGGAGAACTTAGGGGAGCCCCGGTGTCCCCCCGGCCCGGGGCCCGCAGGGGCGGAGCGGCAAAGGACATGCCGAAGCCAAACCTCTCCCTTAACTTTGGGCTGGCATAGAGCTCAGAATGGTGTGGTGGCCCGCGGAATGTTGGGTTATTAATAAGGTATTGATTTCAAATATATTTTAAATATCTGACAATCAATCAGTCCAGTTTTATTGCAGACTCCAATGTCCAAGTAGACATACAATAACATAAAATAAACAAAATACAGTATAAAAGGCATTATCACAAAATATTAATATTAATATTAATAAATAAAAGCAGCAATAAAAAAAATAAAAATAAAAAAGTGAAATATATATATATATATGTGGAGGGAGATGAGGCCAGCGCTGCCTGCAGGAGCAAAGGTCACCGCCTCTGCCCATGGTGCTGAGGACAGAGCACCATCAGACGGGGCCCGTGGCAGGGCTGACGGCGAGACACAGCTGGCAGGTGTTTAGATTTCACAGGTGGTACGAGTTAATCTAATCATCTGTTGTCTTTAACAGTAAGCGGCCGGGAGCAGGAGGGGAGAGAGGATACGGACGTGACTGAAAAGTCACGTTCTGCGGGAGAAAGACTCGGAGAAAAATCTAGGCACATTAAAAACTTTGTTCAACTTTGCACGCCTGGCTCCTGTGAAGTGTCCGTCAGTGGGACCGCTAGGAAGCGACTTCCACAATATATATATATATATATATATTTTAAAAATGTGTCTACACATTCTATAAAAGGCACAGATACCAGTGTTTCCATGTATACGATTGGTACTGTTGCGTTTTGGACCAGTTGTTCCTCCCAGGGAATTCAAGTCACAAGTCGCTCCCAAGCTTTTTACGACACTTAAAGCTGAGTTGAAAAACCATCAGAGACAGAATAGGTATTTTGTTGTATATTTTCAAAGCTTTGCAGATATATATTTGAGACCAGTCCAGCATAGAACATTCTATCGCGCCGCCAAAATGGTCTGTCTCCCCGACCCAAAACCCTCTCCCCCTAAGTCCCCCCCCCCCCCTGGCGGTCATGTCTCCCTAGCCAAAACAAATGCTTATTATCGCTCTCTCTAACATTCCTCACTTCAAGGTTAAGCACACAGTTTTGCAGACAACCAAAAGACCACATTTGGAAGAAAAACACTAGCTGTTTTGTAATATGACAATGAAATAAAAAGAAGTAACATTTAAATTCGGATATATGTAAATATCTGCCTCCGACAATTCCCCCTTCAGATCTTCTAAAAAGATCTTTATCACTAGTACAACACTTCTAAAATACGCCCCTCTTTGAGCAAGCTAGTAAAAATTTAAAAGCATAGTTACATGGGACTACAGGGCTAACAGGACTACACCTAGAATTGGTTATCTGTAAAATAAGATCATGACAATCTCATAAGTGCTACTTTGCCGCCGTCTCGCGGATTACGTGAGCAATTCAGGTCAATGACCGGGATCAATGCAGCTGAGACAGCACAGCATGTACTTATAGGACGCAATCCAAACAACCTTCCCTAGTCATGGTGCCAAAAAAAAAAAATGCAACCAACACAAATTTTTAACACACATGGTCACACATGACTCACTATATCACTATATCTGACCAATCTAAGTCTAAGACCTGGTTTGACCAATCTAAGTCTAAGTCTACAGTAGATCTGACCAATCTAAGTCCAAGACTATATCTGACCAATCTAAGTCTTAGACCTGGTCTGACCAATCTAAGTCTAAGACTACAGTAGATCTGACCAATCTTAGTCTAAGACTTTATCTGACCAATCTAAGTCTAAGACTATACCTGACCAATTTAACTCCAAGACCTGGTCTGACCAATCTACGTCTATGAGCATGGACTGATGAATCCTACTTGGATGAGAGGCCAAACCCTTCTCAGACAAACCGAACAGTCCAGTTGCAATCGTTTGAACGCCCTGGGAACACGAGAACATTGTTTTGTATGTCTGTGTTGACAAAACTACAAAAAACAAACAATCAAACAAACAAACCCTGAACGCATCAAGTAGAGATGAATTGCTTAAGGCTATTGAACCTGCAACTACCCAGAGTATCTGACAAATAACCCCCAGAGTCATGTTTAGAAATCTTGCATTGCATTGCACTTGTTGGAAAAACATGGTAATTAAGGCTCAACGTCAATTACATTGATTTGGATACGCAGAAACAGCCACGCTGATTGCAAAAACACAAACAGAGACATAAAGCGAATAAGGAAATGTAATCAGGTGTAAATTACAGTTGTAATCAGATTGATATGAGACCCAAACAGCTGCAGAATGCACAACATTTGCAAAAAAAACCCAAAACAACCCAAAAACTGCTCCATTTCAATTGGTGGTTTTGTGTGGGTTCCAAAAGCAATCCTTGGGTTTATTTGGGACGAATGCAGTGCTGTCAACACGAGGCTCCACGTCTTTGAAGTCAGATTTCATGACAATGGAGGGACAAAACCAACCACAGCTCAGAGTCATCTTGACGTCTGCCCAATAAAAGCCACGATCAAGGCAGCGAAATCAGCCACCATTCCAAAACGCTTCGAGAACATATCAACGTTGCGTTTCTGTTCAGTGCGGTTACGCAAAACAGGACAATGGGCCCCATTCAGCAATAAGTTCCCAACTTTTCCTCTTATCTTTCTTCCTAAGAGGAGTCCATTCAAATTCATGACGTGTTCTTAAACGCCCAAATTGTTCCCACCTGCTGTTCTTGAGTTGCTGAATGCCAAATGGTTAGCGCCTGTGTGTCTATCATAATTTGCACATAAACACGCCCTTATTTCCCCATTATGCATATGTAAACGCACTTAATTCTGTAATTTGCATAGGCAAACGCCCTTAATTCCCCATATAAGGGCACCATTCCGGCGGAAAAGCCGAACATCAGACACACTGAGAAGACACAAACAGATTACAGGAGAGAAATTCGTATTATCCCGCGGGGGAAACGCATAATGTCAAAACGTAAGTTTAAGAAAGTGGGAGCCCCGAAGCGGTCAAATAAATATTCGTCACTTCGGGCAAAAACATGGTCGTGAAATATGCGCTCCCTTCCCAGGGCATGATCTGCGGCATCTTGCAGTAGCAGCAAGTGTGCGTGTGTGTGTGCGTGTGTGTGTGTGTGTGGGGGGGTATTTTGAATTGTCTATATATTGCTCATTTTGCTTTATGTCTGTCTGTCTGTCTATCTATTATATTAATTTAGCATTAGACAATAGAAGTAAGGGAACTTGTCACACTTAAGAACAAATAGGCCACCTTAAGAGTGACTTGTAGATTTTGTTCATACCTACGAACAAATCCCAGCTAAAAAGACATTGGTGAATACAAAAATCTCCTTAAAAACTTTGTAAGTGGGCCTAAGAACATTTCTTCTTAAGAACGGTTGCTGAATGGGGCCCAATGAGTCCAATGTGATTATGGCGCTATTGTTATTGTTTTGGTCAGCGGTTTACGTGACAACCACAAGAGGCTGAAAGCATGTCACCAAGTAGAGGCGAGTTTGACTGCATGTCTAATACCAAAACAGGTGTGTAGGGAAGGAGAGAAAAGGTAAAGAACCGTCCAATGGATCAGCAGAAATACATTTTTTACCAGAAAGCATATTTTTCATTTTCAAAACCGTAGTATAGGCTAGAAAGTGAGAAGATCTGAGTGTGTTTTATTGGAGCGCTGCAGTGTCGTCCTTCGGATTCTTCCTGTCTCACAAGCCTGGAGAAGAGAGAGTCGCGCTGTGTGTGGGTGGGGGTGGGGGGCGTGGCTTGTGTCTGCGTTTACTAACAAGACATCATAGCGGGAAGCAGAAGTCGAGTTTCTTAACATGGAGATATTCTCACTACTTGTCGAGCACAAAGAAAATAACTTAGTTACAAACCCTGTTTCCATATGAGTTGGGAAGTTGTGTTAGATGTAAATATAAATGGAATGCAATGATTTGCAAATAATTTTCAACCCATATTCAGTTGAATATGCTACAAAGACAACATATTTGATGTTCAAACTGATAAACTTTTTTTTGTGTGCAAATAATCATTAACTTTAGAATTTGACGCCAGCAACACGTGACAAAAAAGTTGGGAAAGGTGGCAATAAATACTGATAAAGTTGAGGAATGCTCATCAAACACTTATTTGGAACATCCCACAGGTGAACAGGCTAATTGGGAACAGGTGGGTGCCATGATTGGGTATAAAAGTAGATTCCATGAAATGCTCAGTCATTCACAAACAAGGATGGGGCGAGGGTCACCACTTTGTCAACAAATGTGTGAGCAAATTGTTGAACAGTTTAAGAAAAACCTTTCTCAACCAGGTATTGCAAGGAATTTAGGGATTTCACCATCTACGGTCCGTAATATCATCAAGGGGTTTAGAGAATCTGGAGAAATCCCTCAGGCTGTACTGCATCAACAAGCGACATCAGTGTGTAAAGGATATCACCACATGGGCTCAGGAACACTTCAGAAACCCACTGTCAGTAACTACAGTTGGTCGCTACATCTGTAAGTGCAAGTTAAAACTCTCCTATGCAAGACGAAAACCGTTTATCAACAACACCCAGAAACGCCGTCGGCTTCGCTGGGCCTGAGCTCATCTAAGATGGACTGATTCAAAGTGGAAAAGTGTTCTGTGGTCTGACGAGTCCACATTAAAATTTTTTTTTGTAAACTGTGGACGTCGTGTCTTCCGGACCAAAGAGGAAAAGAACCATCCGATTGTTATAGGCGCAAAGTTGAAAAGCCAGCATCTGTGATGGTATGGGGGTGTATTAGTGCCCAAGACATGGGTAACTTACACATCTGTGAAGGCGCCATTAATGCTGAAAGGTACATACCGGTTTTGGAGCAACATATGTTGCCATCCAAGCAACGTTACCATGGACGCCCCTGCTTATTTCAGCAAGACAATGCCAAGCCACGTGTTACATCAACATGGCTTCATAGTAAAAGAGTGCGGGTACTAGACTGGCCTGCCTGTAGTCCAGACCTGTCTCCCATTGAAAATGTGTGGCGCATTATGAAGCCTAAAATACCACAACGGAGACCCTCTTGAATTGTGAATCAGCTAAACAGACTCAATAACTCCACGGTGACGTTTTGGTGAATTTACTGAGAAATTTGTGGAACTGGAACAATACAAAAATAATTCCATTGTAAGTTAATAATTCTAACACAGACACTTGTAAACATATATTATATATTAGGGTGTGCTAACGACGCTAGCGTCATTACATTACGATAGCAGGTACAAATATGCATGAAAACACTCCGACAGACATCACACATGGGACGCTTTAGTAAGTAAGAATTGTTTTAGTTGTATTGTAAAACTTACAAACGTTGCATGGAGTAATGAATGAAGAATCCATACAAGTAGAAACGCTATGGATGGCTAGAAAACTAACTCAAATGCCAGCTGAAAAAAAAAAAAAAAAAAAAAAAAAAGCACTACAAATAAATGGAAGGACTTTGCAGCACCTGCAATGAATGACTTTGTCCAAAAGATGGCACCATAGCACAAACAACACAACACCCTTTCAGTGGTTTTGCTTGTTTTTTTTCAATACATTTTTCTTATTACTGTCACCAGTGATGGAAAATCCAGAAAAGTAGCATCTTATAGTCCAGATTTTATCAGGTAACCAGACTAATATTTTTATGGTAAAGATGGTGAGCACGTTGCAACCAAACATGTTTCTCCACTATGAGACCTCACGTCGTATCATTCATAGTGGTTGCGGATCAATTTGCCACTAAGGCAAGGTTTTAGTGGGTCTTCCCCTTTTTACTTTGTTGTCACGTCCCATCCGATTCCACATAAACCCTCACCCGAGACCTCCTCTCCAGGCTTCTTTAGTCCTCCTCCATGCTCCCATTAGCTGATTGTTCCGCGTTCACTTTTTATCTGTTTAGTTACTGCTGATGAAAACCCTTCCTGATTGATAATAACAATAAAAGCTTTTACACGCCGGTAATGGGGACTTAAGCCGCGAATAATAAATTGAAATTAAATGTGTTTATCCAGCGGTTTACAAGCGTTGACTTTCTCAGCCTTCCCGCTCGGAAGCATGAACGACCCGAGGAGAGCGCGTCATCGAATAAAAACACACACCTTCAAGCTTATAAGGTAAATGTAAGAATGCTTCATTAGGGATGGATTTTCAGTACTTTTGAGTGTGTTTGAGTGTGTTAATAAAGGGTAATATATATATATATATATATATATATATATATATATATATATATATATATATATATATATATATATTATATTTACCGTGATGACGGACTGGCAGTGTGTCGCGCCTCGCCAAGGAGCAGCGAGAATACCAAGAAGCGCATATGCCAAATTTTCAAAGAGAACGGCCTACGGATCACGATTGAAGCCAACAAGCAAACCGTCAACTTCCTTGACGTCACTTTCAACCTGAGAAATAACAGCTACCAACCATTCACGAAACCCAACACAACACTCCAATACGTGCACCATGACAGCAACCACCCACCCACCACCACGAAAAGAATACCTACCGGAATCAATAAAAGGCTATCGATGCTGTCATCTAGCAAAGCTGAATTTGACCAAGCAACCCCCCCGTACCAAAAAGCCCTTGATGAAAGCGGATACAATTTCACCCTCACCTATGAACCCACGCCAGGAAACCAGCCAAAAAAGAACAGAAAACGAAACGACATCATCTGGTACAACCCCCCATACAGCAAAAACGTCTCAACTAACATTGGACACAAATTCCTCAATCTGATTGACAAACACTTTCCCAAAGACAACACCCTAAGAAAAGTATTCAACAAGAACAACATTAAATTGAGCTACAGCTGCATGAACAATATACGACAAATCATCTCAAACCACAACAAAACAATTGCAAATGAGCCGCCGGCCCCCAGACAGAGCGACTCCAAAACCAACAAAGGCTGTAACTGTCGAAAGAAACCTGATTGCCCTCTCAACGGGGGGTGCTTACAAACATCAGTTGTCTACCAATCTAAGGTAATACGCAAGGACATTAACATATCCGACACATATGTAGGATTAACCGAGGGAGAATTCAAAACCAGATGGAACAATCACAAGGCTTCTTTCAGGAACAAAAACCTGCGAAATACCACAGAACTCAGCAAACACATTTGGGACCTCAAAGACAATAATGTTGAATATTCAATAACATGGCAACTTCTTGCATCCAGCACACCTTACAATAGTGGTAATAAAAGATGCAACCTATGCTTGAAAGAGAAACTGTTTATTATTTACCGTCCACACCTGTCATCCCTCAACAAGCGCAGCGAAATTGTAACAGCATGCCGCCATAGACGGAAACACCTCCTAGGTAACACATGAGCCAATCACCACGCCCCTAGGCCAGCCTGTACCCACCCACTCTGTGCCCTATATAAACCATGGTATGCGAATGCTCCCATTAAAATCTCCTGATGATTGAGGGTACCCCCCCCTCATGAAACAGGCCTGTAGAGATGAAATAGTCTTGTGATTTTTTCCCCACACATACATATATATATATATATATATATATATATATATATATAATGGATATATAATTAAAAATTAATATAATTAATAATTAAAACCCAAAACTAGTGAAGTTTGCACGTTGTGTAAATCGTAAATAAAAACAAAATACAACCTATATTCAATTGAATAGACTGCAAATACAATATATTCAATGTTCAAGCTGGAAATTGTTATTATTTTTTGCAAATATTAGCTCATTTGGAATTTGATGCCTGCCACATGTTTCAAAAAAGCTGGCACAAGTGGCAAAAAAGACTGAGAAAGTTGAGGAATGCTCCTCAAACACTTATTTGGAACATCCCACAGGTGAACAGGCTAATTGGGAACAGGTGGGTGCCATGATTGGGTATTAAAAACAGCTTCCATGAAATGCTCAGTCATTCACAAACAAGGATGGGGCGAGGGTTCACCACTTTGTGAACAAATGCGTGGGAAAATTGTCCAACAGTTTAAGAACAACATTTCTCAACCAGCTATTGCAAGGAATTTAGAGATCTCACCATCTAAGGTCAGAGAATCTGGAGAAATCAAAGCTCATAAGCGGTGATATTACGGACCTTCGATCCCTCAGGCGGTACTGCATCAAAAAGCGACATCAGCGTGTAAAGGATATCACCACATGGGCTCAATGACACGTCAGAAAACCACTGTCAGTAACTACAGTTTGTCACTACATCTGTAAGTGCAAGCTAAAACTCTACTATGCGAGAGTAAGGCATTTATCAACAACACCCGGAAACGCCGCCGGCTTCGCTGGGCCCGAGCTCGTCTAAGATGGACTGATGCAAAGTGGAAAAGTGTTCTGTGGTCTGATGAGTCCACATTTCAAATTGTTTTTGAAAACTGAGGACGTTGTGTCCTCCGGTACGAAGAGGAAATGAACCATCCGGATTATTCTCGGTGCAAAGTTGAAAATCCAGCATCTGTGATGGTATGGGGGTGTATTAGTGCCCAAGGCATGGGTAACTTACACATCTGTGAAGGCACCATTAATGCTGAAAGGCACATACAGTTTTGGAGCAACATATGTTGCCATCCAAGCAACGTTACCATGGACGCCCCTGCTTATTTCAGCAAGACAATGCCAAGCCACGTGTTACAACTGCGTACGTAGAGTGCGGGTACTAGACTGGCCTGCCTGTAGTCCAGACCTGTCTCCCATTGAAAATGTGTGGCGCATTATGAAGCCTAAAATACCACAACGGAGACCCCCGGACTGTTGAACAACTTAAGCTGTACATCAAGCAAGAATGGGAAATAATTCCACCTGAAAAGCTTCAAAAATTGGTCTCCTCAGTTCCCAAACGTTAACTATGTGTTGTTAAAAGGAAAGGCCATGTAACACAGTGGTAAAAATGCCCCTGTGCCAACTTTTTTGCAATGTGTTGCTCCCATTAAATTCTAAGTTAATGATTATTTGCAAAAAACATTAAGTTTCTCAGTTCGAACATTAATCTTGTCTTTGCAGTCTATTTCATTGACTATAAGTTAAAAAGGATTTGCAAATCATTGTATTCTGTTTTTATTTACGACTGTGCCAACGTCACGGCTATTGGGCTTTGTAAATATAAAGAGTATGTGAAAGTTTGTACTTATTACACACCAGCTGTTTGATGTAACGTGCATCTTAGTTGTGGTTATCATTAACAAATTTGGAGGGGTTGAAATCGCCATGTAATATCTCTAATGCTAATCAGTAGCATGTCAGCAGCAAAGCCACTTTATATTAGCATCAAGCTAGCGCATTTTTGGAAGAAATGGTGCCTTATTCTGCATAGGTTGGAGCTTTTTTTGAGTCAATTTCTGTAAAATTGCTAAAGCTAATCAGTCCGAGACATTAGATGGCAGTATATATAGTTTATGGTGTGTTTTTGTGTTTGTTGCGCCCTGAAAAGTGTTAATACTGTAAGTATTGTACTTATTACGCACCAGCTGTTTGATTGTAATGTGCATCTTGGTTTTGGTTGTCATTCGCAAATTTGAAGGGGTTGAAATCGCCATGTAATATCGCTAATGCTAATCAGTAGCATGTCCGCAGCAAAGCAACTGTATATTAGCATCAAGCTAGCGCCATTTTGGAAAAAATGGTGCCTTATTCTGCTTTGGTTGGAGCTTTTTTTGAGTCAATTTCTGTAAAATTGCTAAAGCTAATCAGTCCAAGACATTAGATGGCAGTATTATATAGTTTAGGTGTGTTTTGAGCGCCCTAAAAAGTGTTCATACTGTACGTATTGTGCTGTTTGATTGTAACATGCATCTTAGCTTTAGTTGTAATTAACACATTTGGAGGCGTTGAAAATGTAAAATCGCGAATGCTAATCGGTCCAAGTCATGAGATGGCAGTATTATATAGTTTATGGTGTGTTTTTGTCTTTTGTTGCGCCCTAAAAAATGTTAATACTGTAAGTATAGTACTTATTACGCACCAGCTGTTTGATTGTGACGTGCATCTTAGTTGTGGTTATCATTCACAGATTCGGAGGGGTTGAAATCGCCATGTAATATCGCTAATGCTAATCGGTAGCATGTCAGCAGCAAAGCCACTTTATATTAGCATCAAGCTAGCGCATTTTTGGAAAAAATGGTACCTTATTCTGCATAGGTTGGAGCTTTTTTTGAGTCAATTTCTGTAAAATTGCTAATGCTAATCAGTCTGAGACATTAGATGGCAGTATTATATAGTTTATGGTGTGTTTTTGTCTTTTGTTGCGCCCTAAAAAATGTTAATACTGTAAGTATAGTACTTATTACGCACCAGCTGTTTGATTGTGAAGTGCATCTTAGTTGTGGTTATCATTCACAAATTCGAAGGGGTTGAAATCGCCATGTAATATCGCTAATGCTAATCGGTAGCATGTCAGCAGCAAAGCCACTTTATATTAGCATCAAGCTAGCGCATTTTTGGAAGAAATGGTGCCTTATTCTGCATAGGTTGGAACTTTTTTTGAGTCAATTTCTGTAAAATTGCTAAAGCTAATCAGTCTGAGACATTAGATGGCAGTATATATAGTTTATGGTGTGTTTTTGTGTTTTGTTGCGCCCTGAAAAGTGTTAATACTGTAAGTATTGTACTTATTACGCACCAGCTGTTTGATTGTAACGTGCATCTTGGTTTTGGTTGTCATTCGCAAATTTGAAGGGGTTGAAATCGCCATGTAATATCGCTAATGCTAATCGGTAGCATGTCAGCAGCAATTCCATTGTATATTAGCATCAAGCTAGCGCATTTTTGGAAAAAAATTGAGCCTTATTTTGCGTACGTTGGAGCTTTTTTTGAGTACATTTCTGTAAAATTGCTAATGCTAATCAGTCCGAGACATTCGAGGGCAGTATCATATAGTTTATGGTGTGCTTTTGTCTATTGTTGCGCCCTAAAAAGTGTTAACACTGTAAGTAGTGTACTTGTTACACACCAGCTGTTTGATTGTGATGTGCATCTTAGTTGTGTTTATCACTCACAGATTCGGAGGGGTTGACATCGCCATGTAATATCGCTAATGCTAATCGGTAGCCTGTCAGCAGCAAAGCCACTTTATATTAGCATCAAGCTAGCGCATTTTTGGAAAAAATGGTACCTTATTCTGCATAGGTTGGAGCTTTTTTTGAGTCAATTTCTGTAAAATTGCTAAAGCTAATCAGTCTGAGACATTAGATGGCAGTATATATAGTTTATGGTGTGTTTTTGTGTTTTGTTGCGCCCTGAAAAGTGTTAATACTGTAAGTATTGTACTTATTACGCACCAGCTGTTTGATTGTAACGTGCATCTTGGTTTTGGTTGTCATTCGCAAATTTGAAGGGGTTGAAATCGCCATGTAATATCGCTAATGCTAATCAGTAGCATGTCCGCAGCAAAGCAACTGTATATTAGCATCAAGCTAGCGCCATTTTGGAAAAAATGGTGCCTTATTCTGCTTTGGTTGGAGCTTTTTTTGAGTCAATTTCTGTAAAATTACTAAAGCTAATCAGTCCAAGACATTAGATGGCAGTATTATATAGTTTAGGTTTGTTTTGTGCGCCCCAAAAAGTGTTAATACTCTAAGTATTGTACTTATTACGCACCAGCTGTTTGATTGTAACATGCATCTTAGCTTTAGTTGTAATTAACACATTTGGAGGCGTTGAAAATGTAAAATCGCGAATGCTAATCAGTCCAAGTCATGAGATGGCAGTATTATATAGTTTATGGTGTGTTTTTGTCTTTTGTTGTGCCCTAAAAAGTGTTAATACTGTAAGTATAGTACTTATTACGCACCAGCTGTTTGATTGTGACGTGCATCTTAGTTGTGGTTATCATTCACAAATTTGGAGGGGTTGAAATCGCCATGTAATATCGCTAATGCTAATGTCAGCAGCAAAGCCACTGTTTATTAGCAGCAAGGTAGCGCATTTTTGGAAAAAAAAGCAGCCTTTTTTTGCGTACATTTAATCAATTTCTGTTCAAAGAGTACCGTAGCGTGTTATAATGAAAGAAACATGGCATTGGGTACTCATCCCTACATGTGGTAGCGACACAGTCGACGACGGTAGTGAAAGCCACATTGTGATAATAGCAACATCTGCTAATATATTACAATTACCGCGAACAATAAAAAAATGATGTCAACCACGGCAGCCCTCTCGTGTTTGTTTTCCCCAAATCCACATTCAAACAAGCAGAAAAAGCTTCTAATTGGACTGTTATAAATAATGTATCATATTTTGTTGTTTTGCTGAATTATTCAAAAGAGCCCCCGAAAACCCTTTGAATATGAAAGCTCCTAAAACTATTGCAAATCTTGCAACGCCAGCGTAAAATTGAGTGAAATAAACACACACGGTTGGTGAACTCTTGTGACCTCTGGACACGTCTTGTTACGGCTGGGTTTACGCGGCTTGCTGCGCGGTTCGTTCTCCCGGGATGCAAACGGACGACGCCGGACATGAAAGAACCGCGCAGCAGGCTGCGTAAACCCAGCCGTAACAGAAAGAAGCCAGCGAGGGAGAGTCAGGTGGCGGCGACGTATTGAACGCCGCTGCACTTGGCGAGGCAGGCGACCACGGAAAGGCCACATTCGTGACCGACAGGGGGGTGGGCGGGAGTGACGCCAGAACTTAAGCAGTCTTTTAGTTTTACGCCCAATTTGTGGGCGTCCATAAATTAATCCCTGAGAGGGCTGCATGCCGGCGTCTGATGGCTGCTCGCGCAGCCGTCCAGCCGGAGGTCGCGGAGGCGACGATGATGGCGACGAGAAGGGTGGCGGCGTCATGGGAGGGCCCGCCGGAGACGAGGAGGGTGGCGGCGCCGTGGGACGGCCCGCCGGAGACTAGGAGAGTGGCGGCGCCGTGGGACGGCCCGCCAGAGACGAGGAGTGTGGCGGCGCCGTGGGAAGGCCCGCCGGAGACGAGGAAGGTGGCACCTCAGGAACAAGAGTGGCAGGTGAGGGAGGCAGCCGTGGAGCAGGAACCGGATCTGGAGGTTTCCTCGGTGCAGGAACTGGAGTTCGCTTCGGCACAGGAACTGGAGTTCGCCTCGGCGCAGGTACGGGAACTGGAACTGGAACTGGAACAGAAGTTCACCTCGGCACAGGTACAGGAACTGGAACTGGAGTTCGCCTCTGCGCAGGTACAGGAACTGGAACTGGAGTTCGCCTCTGCGCAGGTACAGGAACCGGAACTGGAACAGGAACTGGAGTTTGCCTCGGTGCAGGTACGGTGGCGGTGCCGTGGGAAGGCCCGCCGAAGACGAGGAAGGTGGCACCTCAGGAACTAGAGCGGCAGCCGTGGAGCAAGAACCAGATCTGGAGGTTGCCTCGGTGCAGGAACTGGAGTTCGCCTCGGCGCAGGAACTGGAACCGGAACTGGAGTTCGCCTCGGTGCAGGTACAGAAACTGGAACTGGAACTGGAACAGGAGTTCACCCCGGCGCAGATACATGAACTGGAACAGGAATTGGAGTTCGCCTCTGCGCAGGTACAGGAACTGGAACTGGAACTGGAGTTCGCCTTTGCGCAGGTACCGGAACTGGAACTGGAACAGGAACTGGAATTTGCCTCAATGCAGGTACGGGAACCGGAACTGGAACAGGAACTGGAGTTTGCCTCGGCGCAGGTAAAGGAACCGGAACTGGAACAGGAACTGGAGTTTGCCTCGGTGCAGGTGCAGGAACTGGAGTTCGCCTCGGCGCAGGTAGAGGAACCGGAACTGGAACAGTTAATGTCCGTAAAATTTCTAATGCTAATCAGTCCGAGACATTAGATGGCAGTATACATAGTTTATGGTGTGTTTTTGTCTTTTGTTGCGCCCTGAAAAGTGTTAATACTGTAAGTATTGTACTTATTACGCACCAGCTGTTTGATTGTAACGTGCATCTTTGTTTTGGTTATCATTAACAAATTTGGAGGGGTTGTAATCGCCATGTAATATCGCTAATGCTAATCGGTAGCATGTCAGCAGCAAATCCAGGGTATACTAGCATCAAGATAGCGCATTTTTGGAAAAAAATGGAGCCTTATTTTTGCGTACGCTGGAGCTTTTTTTGAGTACATTTCTGTAAAATTGCTAAAGCTAATCAGTCCGAGACATTGGATGGCAGTATTATGTAGTTTAGGTGTGTTTTTGTGTTTTGTTGCGCCCTGAAAAGTGTTCATACTGTAAGTATTGTACTTGTTACGCACCAGCTGTTTGATTGTGACGTGCAGCTTAGTTGTGGTTATCATTCGCAAATTTGGAGGGGTGGCGGCGCCGTGGGAAGGCCCGCCGGAGACGAGGAAGGTGGCACCTCAGGAACTAGAGCGGCAGGAGCTAAGGCAGTCGTGGAGCAAGAACCGGATCTGGAGGTTGCCTCGGTGCAGGAACTGGAGTTCGCTTCGGCGCAGGTACAGGAGCTGGAACTGGAACAGGAACTGGAGTTCGCCTCGGCGCAGGTACAGAAACCGGAACTGGAACAGTTAATGTCTGTAAAATTTCTAATGCTAATCAGTCCGAGACATTAGATGGCAGTATATATAGTTTATGGTGTGTTTTTGTCTTTTGTTGCGCCCTGAAAAGTGTTAATACTGTAAGTATTGTACTTATTACGCACCAGCTGTTTGATTGTAACGTGCATCTTTGTTTTGGTTATCATTAACAAATTTGGAGGGGTTGTAATCGCCATGTATTATCGCTAATGCTAATCGGTAGCATGTCAGCAGCAAATCCACTGTATACTAGCATCAAGATAGCGCATTTTTGGAAAAAAATGGAGCCTTATTTTGCATACGCTGGAGCTTTTTTTGAGTAAATTCCTGTAAAATTGCTAAAGCTAATCAGTCCGAGACATTGGATGGCAGTATTATGTAGTTTAGGTATGTTTTTGTCTTTTGTTGCGCCCTGAAAAGTGTTCATACTGTAAGTATTGTACTTGTTACGCACCAGCTGTTTGATTGTGACGTGCAGCTTAGTTGTGGTTATCATTCTCAAATTTGGAGGGGTGGCGGCGAGGAGGGTGGCGGCGCCGTGGGAAGGCCCGCCGGAGACGAGGAAGGTGGCACCTCAGGAACTAGAGCGGCAGGTGATAAGGAAGCCGTGGAGCAAGAACCGGATCTGGAGGTTGCCTCGGTGCAGGAACTGGAGTTCGCCTCGGCCCATGTACAGGAACTGGAGTTCGCCTCGGCGCAGGTACAGGAATTGGAACTGGAACAGGAACTGGAGTTTGCCTCTGCGCAGGTACAGGAACCGGAACAGGAACTGGAGTTTGCCTCGGTGCAGGTACGGGAACCGGAACTGGAACAGGAACTGGAGTTCGCCTCGGTGCAGGTACAGGAACTGGAACTGGAACAGGAACTGGAGTTCGCCTCTGCGCAGGTACAGGAACCGGAACTGGAACAGGAACTGGAGTTTGCCTCGATGCAGGAACGGGAACCGGAACTGGAACAGGAACTGGAGTTCACCTCGGCGCAGGTACAGGAACTGGAACTGGAACAGGAACTGGAGTTCGCCTCTGCGCAGGTACAGGAACCGGAACTGGATTTTGCCTCGGCGCAGGTGCAGGAACTGGAGTTCGTCTCGGCGCAGGAACTGGAACCGGAACTGGATTTTGCCTCGGCGCAGGTAAAGGAACTGGAACTGGAACTGGAACAGGAGTTCGCCACGGCGCAGGTACAGGAACTGGAACTGGAACAGGAACTGGAGTTCGCCTCTGCGCAGGTACAGGAACCGGAACTGGAACAGGAACTGGAGTTTGCCTCGATGCAGGAACGGGAACCGGAACTGGAACAGGAACTGGAGTTCGCCTCGGCGCAGGTACAGGAATTGGAACTGGAACAGGAACTGGAGTTTGCCTCTGCGCAGGTACGGGAACCGGAACTGGAGTTCGTCTCGGTGCAGGTACTGGAACTGGAACAGGAACTGGAGTTTGCCTCGGTGCAGGAACTGGAGTTCGTCTCGGCGCAGGAACTGGAACCGGAACTGGATTTTTCCTCGGCGCAGGTAAAGGAACTGGAACTGGAACTGGAACAGGAGTTCGCCTCGGCGCAGGTACAGGAACTGGAACTGGAACAGGAACTGGAGTTCGCCTCTGCGCAGGTACAGGAACCGGAACTGGAACAGGAACTGGAGTTTGCCTCGATGCAGGAACGGGAACCGGAACTGGAGTTCACCTCGGCGCAGGTACAGGAACTGGAACTGGAACAGGAACTGGAGTTTGCCTCTGCGCAGGTACAGGAACCGGAACAGGAACTGGAGTTTGCCTCGGTACAGGTACGGGAACCGGAACTGGAACAGGAACCGGAGTTCGCCTCGGTGCAGGTACAGGAACTGGAACTGGAACAGGAACTGGAGTTTGCCTCGGTGCAGGTGCAGGAACTGGAGTTCGCCTCGGCGCAGGAACTGGAACCGGAACTGGAGTTCGCCTCGGCGTAGGTACATGAACTGGAACAGGAGTTCGCCTTGGCGCAGGTACAGGAACTGGAACTGGAACAGGAACTGGAGTTCGCCTCTGCGCAGGTACAGGAACCGGAACTGGAACAGGAACTGGAGTTTGTCTCGGTGCAGGTACGGGAACCAGAACTGGAACAGGAACTGGAGTACGCCTCGGCGCAGGTACAGGAACTGGAACTGGAACAGGAACTGGAGTTCGCCTCGGCGCAGGTACGGGAACCGGAACAGGAACTAAAGGAGTCCAAAACTAACCGAAAACACAAAACCTGATCCGGACCACGGATCATGACACGTCTGGGGTCATGGTGGGAAACAAAGACCACAAAGTTCAAAGGTCACGAATAGCGGCCAAAGAACGGTTTGTAACAGTGATTGATGGGTATTGGCTGCTCATGTTTGTACCGACCAATCATACCGCGACAGTTCCCAAACGAAGGTGTGGGCACGTCGTGTTACTCTGGAGGCAGGATGTTGTTTCCACATCCGTCTCTGACTATAATTAGCCGGCCCGATGAAACAGCGGTTGGCTGGCAGTGGCGGATTCAAACAGTGATGAGCCGGCAGCTTTCCGCAGACGCCAGGTGGCTGTCCTTGAGATGAGAGCCGGGCTATAAGCGGCACCGCATCTGGAGGACGTTTAACGGAGGATAGGTGATGGAGGTACTTTGTGATGCTAATTGTGCTATCAGGAATCAAAAGAAACGCCTCACTAATGATGTGAGCCAGTGGCTTTTTTTCATGCGACGCGTTGGAGTTATGTCACTTTGTCAAGCATCAAGCATCAGATTCAAGGGTATTTTTTCTCTCTTTTCAAACGTTTATTGGGTTTTTTAGTCACAAATAATTGACAGGCATATTTCGAAAATACATCAAATGTAAATAATGGTTGGAATAAATAACAATAATAATAAAAGTAATAATAATGATAACACTATTACTACTACTACTACTACTAATTCAAAAAATCAATTAGGAATTGAAGGGTTTTTACTTTATTTTTCAAACATTTGTTTATTGGGTTTTTAGTCACAAATAATTGACAGGAATACTTGAAAATACATCAAATATACAAAATTGATAAAATTAATAATAATAATAATAATAAGAATAATCATAGTAATAATAATGATAACACTATTACTAATATTACTACCACTACTACTACTACTACTACTAATAATAATAGTAATAGGATAAATAAATTAGAAAAAAAATTGAAAGGTTTTTTATTTTCTTTTTTCAAACATTTGTCTATTCGGTTTTTTTTTAGTCACAAATAATTGACAGGCATATTTAGAAAATACATCAAACGTAAATAATGGATGAAATAAATAATAATAATAATAATAGTAATAATAATGATAACACTATTACTACTACTACTACTACTAATTCAAAAAACCAATTAGGAAAAAAATTGAAGGGTTTTTACTTTATTTTTCAAACATTTGTTTATTGGGTTTTTAGTCACAAATAATTGACAGGAATACTTGAAAATACATCAAATGTACAAAATTAATAAAATAAATAATAATAATGATAACACTATTACTAATATTACTACCACTACTACTACTAATAATAATAATAATAATAGTAATAGGATAAATAAATTAGGAAAACAATTGAAAGGTTTTTATTTTATTTTTTCAAACATTTGTTTATTCGTTTTTTTTTAGTCACAAATAATTGACAGGCATATTTAGAAAATACATCAAATGTAAATAATGGATGAAATAAATAATAATAATAATAGTAATAATAATGATAACACTATTAGTACTACTACTACTCCTAATTCAAAAAATCAATAAGGAAAAAAATTGAAGGGTTTTTACTTTATTTTTCAAACATTTGTTTATTGGGTTTTTTTAGTCACAAATAATTGACAGGAATACTTGAAAATACATCAAATATACAAAATTTATAAAATTAATAATAATAATGATAAGAATAATCATAGTAATAATAATGATAAAACTATTACTAATATTATTACCACTATTACTACTACTACTACTACTACTACTAAAAATAATAATAGTAATAGGATAAATAAATTAGGAAAACAATTTAAAGGTTTTTCTTTTCTTTTTTCAAACATTTGTTTATTGGGTTTTTAGTCACAAATAATTGACAGGAATATTCGAAAATACATCAAATGTAAATAATGGATTAAATAAATAATAATAATAATAACAATATGAATAGTAATAATAATACTATTACTACTACTACTAATAATAATAATTCAAAAAATCAATTAGGAAAAAAATTGAAGGGTTTTTACTTTAATTTTCAAACATTTGTTCATTGGGTTTTTAGTCACAAATAATTGACAGGAATACTTGAAAATACATCAAATATACAAAATTTATAAAATTAATAATAATAATGATAAGAATAATCATAGTAATAATAATGATAACACTATTACTAATATTACTACCACTATTATTACTACTACTACTACTACTACTAATAATAATAGTAATAGTATAAATAAATTAGGAAAAAAATTGAAAGGTTTTTCTTTTCTTTTTTCAAACATTTGTTTATTGGGTTTTTAGTTACAAATAATTGACAGGAATATTCGAAAATACATCAAATGTAAATAATGGATTAAATAAATAAATAATAATAATAATAATAGTAATAATAATGATAACACTATTACTACTACTACCAATAACAAAAATTCAAAAAATCAATTTGAATTTTTTTTTAAGGGTTTTTACTTTATTTTTCAAACATTTGTTTATTGGGTTTTTAGTCACAAATAATTGACAGGAATACTTGAAAATACATCAAATGTACAAAATTTATAAAATAAATAATAATGATAACAATAATCATAGTAATAATAATGATAAGACTATTACTAATATTACTACTACTACTACTACTACTAATAATAATAGTAATAGGATAAATAAATTAGGAAAAAAATTTAAGGGATTTTATTTTATTTTTTCAAACATTTGTTTATTGGTTTTTTTAGTCACAAATAATTGACAAGCATATTTTGAAAATACATTGAATGTAAAAAATTAATGACCTAAATTGTAATAATAATAATAATATTAATAGTAATAATAATAATAATAATAATAATAACAATAATAACACTATTACTACTACTACTAGTATTACTACTAATACTAGTAGTAATACTAAAAAATATATTGAATGTAAAAAAATTAATGACCTAAATTGTAATAATAATAATAATAATAATAGTAATAATAATAATAACAATAACAATAACAACACTATTACTACTACTACTAGTATTACTACTAGTATTACTACTACTACTAATAATAATAATTCAACAAATACAAAATTGAAGGGTCTTTATTTTATTTTTCAAACATTTGTTTTTAGTCACATACATTTGACAGGAATATTTGAAAATACATCAAATGACATCAGACGTTGGAGCCTATCTCAGCTACAATCGGGCGGAAGGCGGTGTACACCCTGGACAAGTCGCCACCTCATCGCAGGGCCAACACAGATTGTCAGACAACATTCACACTCACATTCACACACTAGGGCCAATTTAGTGTTGCCAATCAACCTATCCCCAGGTGCATGTCTTTGGAGGTGGGAGGAAGCCGGAGTACCCGGAGGGAACCCACGCAGTCACGGGGAGAACATGCAAACTCCACACAGAAAGATCCCGAGCCTGGGATTGAACTCACGACTACTCAGGACCTTCGTATTGTGAGACAGACGCACTAACCGTCACAAATAATTGACAGGCATATTTCGAAAATACATCAAATGTAAAAAATGGATAAAATAAATACTACTACTAGTACTACTACTAATAATAGTAATAATAATGATAACACTATTACTAATACTACTACTATTACTACTACTACCAATAATAAATTTAAAAAATCAATTAGGAAAAAAAATTCGTTTTTTTTTTTTTTATTGTATTTGTTTATTGGGTTTTTAGTCACATACAATTGACAGGAATATTCGAAAATACATCAAATGTAAAACAATAAAATAAAATAAATAATAATAATGTTAATAATGATAATGATAACACTATTACTACTATTACTACCGCTATTACTACTACTACTACCGCTATTACTACTACTACTACTACTCCTACTACTACTAATAATAATAATTATACGATAAATACATTTGTATGTAATTAAAAGGTTTTTATTTACTTTTTAAACATTTGTTTGTGTTTTTAGTCACATACAATTGACTTGCATAATCAAAAATACATCCAAAGTAAAACAATGAATGAAATAAATTATAATAATAATTATATTGATAACACAATAAATTCATTAGAAAAAAAATGAAGGATATTTATTTTCGTTACACCGCTAAAGGAACTTATCCATCCATCCATCCATTTTCTACCGCTTATTCCCTACTTATATTAACACGTTATTGTGTTAACTTTGACAGCCCTAAAAAATAAATAAAAAATAAATAAATATATATATATATATATATATATATATATATATATATATATATATATATATATAATTGTATGATAATTATAATAGAATAAAAAATTAGAAAACATGTTATTATTGTGTTAACTTTGACAGCCCTAAATATATATATATATATATATATATATATATATATATATATATATATATATATATATGTATATATATATATATATGTATAAAATTGTATGATAATTATAATAGAATAAAAAAATTAGAACAAAAAAATTAAGATAATTTTTGCTCAGACTTGGTTTTGACCACATTTGCAACCAATGAGAGCATTTTTGACTCTTTGTCTGGCTTGGCTGTGCAGTGTTCCCTTAATTATCACTGATCTTACATTTTGCCCTTGTGGTGGATATATTTTCACCATTCCACATTTATTTCATGACTTTAATGAATATTACCGTATTTTCCGGACTAAAGAGCGCACCCACTAAATTTTGGAAAACGTTTTTCACATATAAGCCGTATCGGACTATAAGACGCAGATGTATACGTTGTGAAATTAGTTATTTACACAGAAATATTTTGTCAATGTTTATTTACAAACTTTTATTGTTTCCAAACGGTGTCTGTAACACTGCAGCAAAACGGCTGATCAAACAAAACAGAAGTCATCGTCATGGACCCATTAGCTTACGCAAGTTAGTTGTCCAATCAGCTAAACAAACTCAATAACTCCACGGTGACGTTTTGGTGAATTTACTGAGGAATTTGTGAAACTGAAACAATACAAAAAGAATGCCGTTATAAGGTAATAAAACTAACACATGTAAACATGTTAGCATATTAGCTAATGCTAATGACGCTAGCTTCATTACGTTATGATAGCGCGTACAAATATGCTTGAAAACACTGCTGCAGACATCACACATGGGACACTTTTGTAAGTATGAATTGTTTTAGTTATATTGGAACACTACAGACGGAGTTACTTTCGGTTCAAAGCATTAAAACAGGAAGCCTATTTCCAACCGGCGACACCTGCAGTGAGCGAACTCGTCCAAAAGATGGCACAAACAATAACACACCATATAATAATGAACTCATGAAAACTACTGAACACTAAAACATTATGGCCATTTGCGAAGAAACATTTATAAATTAATGAATTTATAAGCTTTTATTTTCATTACACTTCCTGTCGGACTCCACCTTCAGACAGGGCTTGGATTATTGTTGCTTTGTTTATCACTTTTAGTACCTGCTTATTTCACCCTGTGCTTTTGGTGCACTCCCCTGCTGCACTCTCCTCTTTGGTGGTCCGTTTTAATAATAGGAAAGTCTTTGCAAAGATTCCCCACCACCTTCTCCTCTTTGCATTCCCTCTTGTTCCGAGTGTCATGTGCTGCCAGGTGTGTGCTCATCACAGGTAAAGGATCAGCAGTTCTGCTTAAAACTGGAGGGTTTTGCTTTTTTTTTTTTTGACTCTTGTACTCTGTCCGCCCCAATTATTTGACAGTCCCTCAGTGGCAGAGTGTGAGTCTACTCTTAGAACTTGTCAGCCTTGAGTTCTCACCTTTCTACCACCCGCCTGTGGTGGGGAGCGCGTGTCGAGGTAAAACTAGGTCACCGCTAACAACTCGCACACCATTGTGTCCCTCGATTACGTTCCATACGAAAAATGTCATGTTACTCTGCGGTCACCGCGACTTGTGATACTTCATGGTGGTTAACAAGGTAACCCAGAAAGGCACAACCAGGCACTTTGCCTTAATTGTAGTCTGGAACCTGTTCAGTTATGCCGATATTAAATAAACCAAACTTGTGCAGAAAACCACTTTTTTTGCCTGTCGGCACCTTTTTTTGTGCATTTAAAATCCTTGTAAGTGTCAAAAATGACAATTAAATAGGGGGAAACCGGGTAACACATGGGACAGTGACAAAGCATAACCTATTGTTACTATAACAATCTACAAGGTTAATACAGTTCGCTTCTCTTTCTTCCCTTTGCATTTATTTGCTTTCTTTTGTATTTCAAGTCATTATTACATATATGTATTGTTGCATTTGAAACATTTTGAAATGCAAATTTATACTATAACAATCTACAAGGTTAATCAGTTTGCTTTTATTTCTTCCCCGCCATTTATCTGATTTCTTTTGTATTTCAAGTTATCATTACATATTGTTGCATTTGAAACATTTTGAAAAGACAATTTTTACTATAACAATCTACAAGGTTAATACAGTTTACTTCCCTTTCTTCCCCGCCATTTATCCGCATTCTTTTGTATTTCAAGTTATCATTACATATATGTATTGTTGCATTTGAGACATTTTGAAACAACAATCTTTATTATAATAATCTACCAGGTTAATACAGTTCGCTTAACTTTCTTCCTCGCTATTTATCTGCTTTCCTTTATATTTCAAGTTATCATTACATATATGTATTGTTGCATTTGAAACATTTTGAAACAAAAAAATGTATACTATAACATTCAACAAGGTTAATCAGTTCGCTTTTATTTCTTCCTCGCCATTTATCTGCTTTCGTTTGTATTTCAAGTTATCATTACATATATGTATTGTTGCATTTGAAACGAACATTTTTACTATAACAATCTACAAGGTTAATACAGTTTACTTCCCCGCATTCTTTTGTATTTCAAGTTATCATTACATATATGTATTGTTGCATTTGAGACATTTTGAAACAACAATCTTTACTATAATAATCTACAAGGTTAATACAGTTCGCTTGTCTTTCTTCCCTGCCATTTATGTGCTTTCTTTTGTATTTCAAGCTATTATTACATATATGTATTGTTGCATTTGAAATGAAAATGTTTACTATAACAATCTAAAAGGTTAATACAGTTTGCTTCTCTTTCTTCCCCACCATTTATCTGTTTTATTTTGTATTTCAAGTTATCATTACATATATGTATTGTTGCATTTGAAACATTTTAAACAAAAATGGTTACTATAACAATCTACAAGGTTAATCAGTACGCTTTTATTTCTTCCCCGCCATTTATCTGCTTTCTTTTGTATTTCAAGTTATCATTACATATATGTATTGTTGCATTTGAAACAAACATTTTTACTATAACAATCTACAAGGTTAATACAATTTGCTTCTTTTTCTTCCCTTCGCATTTATTTGCTTTCTTTTGTATTTCAAGTCATTATTACATATATGTATTGTTGCATTTGAAACATTATGAGACGCAAATTTATACTATAACAATCTACAAGGTTAATCAGTTCGCTTTTATTTCTTCCCCGCCATTTATCTGCTTTCTTTTGTATTTCAAATTATCATTACATATTGTTGCATATGAAACATTTTGAAACAAACATTTTTACTATAACAATCTACAAGGTTAATACAGTTTACTTCCCTTTCTTCCCCGCCATTTATCCGCATTCTTTTGTATTTCAAGTTATCATTACATATATGTATTGTTGCATTTGAGACATTTTGAAACAACAGTCTTTACTATAATAATCTACAAGGTTAATACAGTTCGCTTCTCTTTCTTCCTTGCTATTTATCTGCTTTCTTTTATATTTAAAGTTACCATTACATATATGTATTGTTGCATTTGAAACATTTTGAAACAAACATTTTACTATAACAATCTACAAGGTTAATACAATTCGCTTCTCTGTCTTCTCTGACATTTATTTGCTTTCTTTTGTATTTCAAGCTATCATTACATATATGTATTGTTGCATTTGAAACATTTTGAAACGCAAATTTATACTATAACAATCTTCAAGGTTAATCAGTTTTCTTTTATTTCTTCCCCGCCATTTATCGGATTTATTTTGTATTTAAAGCTATTATTACATATATGTATTGTTGCATTTGAAACGAAAATGTTTACTATAACAATCTAAAAGGTTAATACAGTTTGCTTCTCTTTCTTCCCCACCATTTATCTGTTTTCTTTTGTATTTCAAGTTATCATTACATATATGTATTGTTGCATTTGAAACATTTTAAACAAAAATGTATACTATAACAATCTACAAGGTTAATCAGTACACTTTTATTTCTTCCCCACCATTTATCTGGTTTCTTTTGTATTTCAAGTTATCATTACATATATGTATTGTTGCATTTGAAACAAACATTTTTACTATAACAATCTACAAGGTTAATACAATTCGCTTCTTTCTTCCATCCATCCATCCATCCATTTTCTACCGCTTATTCCCTTTTTTTGGGGTCGCGGGGGGCGCTGGAGCCTATCTCAGCTACAATCGCGCGGAAGGCGGGGTACACCCTGGACAAGTCGCCACCTCATCGCAGGGCCAACACAGATAGACAGACAACATTCACACTCACATCCACACACTAGGGCCAATTTAGTGTTGCCAATCAACCTATCCCCAGGTGCATGTCTTTGGAAGTGGGAGGAAGCCGGAGTACCCGGAGGGAACCCACGCAGTCACGGGGAGAACATGCAAACTCCACACAGAAAGATCCCGAGCCCGGGATTGAACCCAAGACTACTCAGGACCTTCGTATTGTGAGGCAGATGCACTAACCCCTCTGCCGCCGTGACGCCCTCTCTTTCTTCCCTTTGCATTTATTTGCTTTCTTTTGTATTTCAAGTCTTTATTACATATATGTATTGTTGCATTTGAAACATTTTGAAACGCAAATTTATACTATAACAATCTACAAGGTTAATCAGTTTGCTTTTATTTATTCCCCGCCATTTATCTGATTTCTTTTGTATTTCAAGTTATCATTACATATTGTTGCATTTGAAACATTTTGAAAAGACAATTTTTACTATAACAATCTACAAGGTTAATACAGTTTACTTCCCTTTCTTCCCCGCCATTTATCCGCATTCTTTTGTATTTCAAGTTATCATTACATATATGTATTGTTGCATTTGAGACATTTTGAAACAACAATCTTTACTATAATAATCTACAAGGTTAATACAGTTTGCTTGTCTTTCTTCCCCGCCATTTATCTGCTTTCTTTTGTATTTCAAGCTACCATTACATATATGTATTGTTGCATTTGAAACAAAAATGTTTACTATAACAATCTAAAAGGTTAATACAGTTTGCTTCTCTTTCTTCCCCGCCATTTATCTGTTTTCTTTTGTATTTCAAGTAATCATTACATATATGTATTGTTGCATTGGAAACATTTTGAAATGAACATTTTTACGATAACAATCTACAAGGTTAATACAGTTCACTTCTTTCTTCCCCACCATTTATACGCATTCTTTTGTATTTCAAGTCATTATTACATATATGTATTGTTGCATTTGAAACATTTTGAAACGCAAATTTATACTATAACAATCTACAAGGTTAATCAGTTTGCTTTTATTTCTTCCCCGCCATTTATCTGCTTTCTTTTGTATTTCAAATTATCATTACATATTGTTGCATTTGAAACATTTTGAAACAAACATTTTTACTATAACAATCTACAAGGTTAATACAGTTTACTTCCCTTTCTTCCCCGCCATTTATCCGCATTCTTTTGTATTTCAAGTTATCATTACATATATGTATTGTTGCATTTGAGACATTTTGAAACAACAGTCTTTACTATAATAATCTACAAGGTTAATACAGTTCGCTTCTCTTTCTTCCTTGCTATTTATCTGCTTTCTTTTATATTTCAAGTTACCATTACATATATGTATTGTTGCATTTGAAACATTTTGAAACAAACATTTTACTATAACAATCTACAAGGTTAATACAATTCGCTTCTCTGTCTTCTCTGACATTTATTTGCTTTCTTTTGTATTTCAAGCTATCATTACGGTACATATATGTATTGTTGCATTTGAAACACAATTTTTTACTATAACAATCTACAAGGTTAATACAGTTCGCTTCTCTTTCTTCCCTTTGCATTTATTTGCTTTCTTTTGTATTTCAAGTCATTATTACATATATGTATTGTTGCATTTGAAACATTTTGAAACGCAAATTTATACTATAACAATCTACAAGGTTAATCAGTTTGCTTTTATTTCTTCCCCGCCATTTATCTGATTTCTTTTGTATTTCAAGTTATCATTACATATTGTTGCATTTGAAACATTTTGAAAAGAACATTTTTACTATAACAATCTACAAGGTTAATACAGTTTACTTCCCTTTCTTCCCCGCCATTTATCCACATTCTTTTGTATTTCAAGTTATCATTACATATATGTATTGTTGCATTTGAGACATTTTGAAACAACAATCTTTACTATAATAATCTACAAGGTTAATACAGTTTGCTTCTCTTTCTTCCCCACCATTTATCTGTTTTCTTTTGTATCTCAAGTAATCATTACATATATGTATTGTTCCATTGGAAACATTTTGAAACTAACATTTTTACTATAACAATCTACAAGGTTAATACAGTTCACTTCTTTCTTCCCCGCCATTTATCCGCATTCTTTTGTATTTCAAGTTATCATTACATATATGTATTGTTGCATTTGAAACGAAAATTTGTACTATAACAATCTACAAGGTTAATCAGTTTACTTTTCTTTCTTCCTCACTATTTATCTGCTTTCTTTTATATTTCAAGTTACCATTACATATATGTATTGTTGCATTTGAAACGTTTTGAAACAAACATTTTTACTATAACAATCTACAAGGTTAATACAATTCGCTTGTCTTTCTTCCCCGCCATTTATCTGCTTTCTTTTGTATTTCAAGCTATCATTACATACATGTATTGTTGCATTTGAAACGAAAAATATTTACTATAACAATCTACAAAGTTAATACAGTTTGCTTCTCTTTCTTCCCCACCATTTATCTGTTTTCTTTTGTATTTCAAGGTATCATCACATATATGTATTGTTGCATTTGAAACATTTTAAACAAAAATGTATACTATAACAATCTACAAGGTTAATCAGTACGCTTTTATTTCTTCCCCGCCATTTATCTGTTTTCGTTTGTATTTCAAGTAATCATTACATATATGTATTGTTGCATTTGAAACAAACATTTTTACTATAACAATCTACAAGGTTAATATAGTTCGCTTCTCTTTCTTCCCTTTGCATTTATTTGCTTTCTTTTGTATTTCAAGTCATTATTACATATATGTATATTTGCATTTGAAACATTTTGAAACGAAAATGTATACTATAACAATCTGCAAGGTTAATCAGTTCGCTTTTATTTCTTTCCCGCCATTTATCTGCTTTCTTTTGTATTTCAAGTTATCATTACATATATGTATTGTTGCATTTGAAACATTTTGAAACGAACATTTTTACTACAACAATCTACAAGGTTAATACAGTTCGCTTCTCTTTCTTCCCCGCCATGTATCTGTTTTCTTTTGCATCAAAAAGCGTCATCAGTGTGTAAAGGATATCACCACATGGGTTCAGGAACACTTCAGAAACCCACTGTCAGTAACTACAGTTGGTCGCTACATCTGTAAGTGCAAGTTAAAACTCTACTATGCAAAGCGAAAGCCATTTATCAACAACACCCAGAAACGCCGCCAGCTTCGCAAGGCCCGAGCTCATCTAAGATGGACTGATGCAAAGTGGAAAAGTGTTCTGTGGTCTGACATTTGAAATTGTTTTTGGAAACTGTGGACGTCGTGTCCTCCGGACCAAAGAGGAAAAGAACCATCCGGATAGTTATAGGCGCAAAGTTCAAAAGCCAGCATCTGTGATGATACGGGGGTGTATTAATGCCCAAGGCATGGGTGACTTACACATCTGTGAAGGCGCCATTAATGCTGAAAGGTACATACAGGTTTCGGAGCAACATATGTTGCCATCCCAGCAACGTCATCATGGACGCCCCTGCTTATTTCAGCAAGACAATGCCAAGCCACGTGTTACAACAGTGTGGCTTCAAAGTAAAAGAGTGCGGGTACTAGACTGGCCTGCCTGTAGTCCAAACCTGTCTCCCATTGAAAATGTGTGGCCTAAAATACGAAAACGGAGACCCCCGGACTGTTGAACAACTTAAGCTGTACATCAAGCAAGAATGGGAAATAACTCCACCTGAAAAGCTTGAAAAATTGGTCTCCTCAGTTCCCAAATGTTTACTGAGTGTTGTTAAAAGGAAAGGCCATGTAACAAAGTGGTAAAAATGCACCTGTGTCTACCTTTTTTGCAATGTGTTGCTGCCATTAAATTCTAAGTTAATGATGATTAAAAAAGTTGGAACATTAAGTATCTTGTCTTTGCAATCTATTCAATTGAATATAAGTTGAAAAGGATTTGCAAATCATTGTATTCTGTTTTTATTTACAAATTACACAACGTGCCAACTTCACTGGTTTCGGGGTTTTGTAGATAAAAAAAATCCAAACATGATCTCTAACTGGGATTGCAAAGGTCTTCTAACTTTTGAACGGTCGGAAGTGACGACCCAATTCCTCCGCTACGCACTGTAGCTTTGGGCTGAAAGCTGATCGGCCAAATTGGCACTTTTTGTCTTTTTGTGACGGAGGCTTTTGTGCTCAAGACGAGCAGTCGGCGTAAACTGTCATTAAAGAGGCGGCGCTCGGCTTACACTTTGAAGTCCTGTCACTCGCACCAACACAAGCAGAGGAGAAAAAGTTCTAATTGGCCGTCACGCAGCCATAATGGCCGTCATGTCGTCGCTTCGCAATGTCCTCCCTTGTCCCCCGTGACTCCCCCTCGCTGTTTTGGCTCCGAACTAAAGCAAACACTCCACGAGAGCCAGCGAGACGCTGAGATGTTGACAGACGAAGAGTCCAGTAATAAAATGGCGGATGGCGTGATTATTCTGAGTGTGTTTCTGAAAGGAAAGACCTTTCATGAGGAGAGAATCAGTGAACAAGAAATGCATTAAAAAAATAACTGAAATTGACACATCAAGTCTTGATGCGGAATTTAGAAAAATCCATCAGTGTATTCAAAATAAAAACGAGTGCACACTCTGGTATTTCTTCTGAATACATTCTCTATTTTCACTTTTTATGCAGATGACGCGGTCAAATATTGGGGATTGAGCTCCGGCATTTAGCTTTTGATGTTGTTCAGTGCCTGTGCCTGACTCAGCTGAGACGAGTGCTAAAATGCACAAAAATGATTTTCACATGGCAAACGATTACCATCGAGCACCCCAAAAAATATCAACAGCTCACACTGCAAAAAGTCAGTGTTCAAAAACAAGGAAAAAAAATACATAAATTAGGGGTATTTTATTTGAACTAAGCAAAATTATCTGCCAATAGAACAAGAAAATTCGGCTTGTCAAGACTTCCCAAAACAAGCAACATTAGTTTACTTCAATTAACCCAAAAATACCTTAAAATAAGTATATTCTCACTAATAACAAGTGCACTTTTCTTGGTAGAAAAAACCCCAGACCTTTTAAGCTCAATATGTTGAAAAATATTCTTAAATTAAGTAAATGCTAGTTCCATTATCTTGACATAATTATTTGCGCTCGGCATTACATTTCTTGAAACCAGCAAACTTGTACTAAAACTAATTTATTGTTCTTAATGGAATTTAGAAAAATCCATCAGTGTATTCAAAATAAAAACGAGTGCACACTCTGGTATTTCTTCTGAATACATTCTCTATTTTCACTTTTTATGCAGATGACGCGGTCATATATTGTGGCTTGAGCTCCGGCATTTAGCTTTTGATGTTGTTCAGTGCCTGTGCCTGACTCAGCTGAGACGAGTGCTAAAATGCACAAAAATCTAAGACGGTGTTATTTTCACATGGCAAACGATTACCATCGAGCACCCCCAAAAAATATCAACTGCTCACACTGCAAAAAGTCAGTGTTCAAAAACAGGAAAAAAAAATACAAAAATTAGGGGTATTTTATTTGAACTATGCAAAATTATCTGCCAACAGAACAAGAAAATTCGGCTTGTCAAGACTTCCCAAAACAAGCAAAATTAGCTAACCTCAATGAACCCAAAAATACCTTAAAATAAGAATATTCTCACTAATAACAAGTGCACTTTTCTTGGTAGAAAAAAAATTAGACCTTTTTGCTCAATATGTTGAAAAAAATTCTTAAATCAAGTAAATGCTAGTGCCATTATCTTGACATTATGATATGCACTAGGCTAAAGTAAGCATGACACCATGCTAACATTCGCATACTAACATTTTTGCAAATTTTTTGTCTGTATACCCGAGTCATATATCTTGCTATCATGCTTACATTAATATGCTAAAAGTTAGTATGTGTCAAGTAGCAAGTTATATGACCCGGGTATACAGTTGCAAAATTTGCAAAAAAGAAAGTTAGCATGCTGACGTTAGCAAACTAATTTTAACATGATAACAGTTAGCATGTGTCACATACCAAGTAATATGAATCTGAGATGTACGGTCGCGAAATTAGCTAATAAAGTGTAAAATTGAGGAATTGAGTCATATAACTTGCTACTTGACATAAGCTAACTTTTAGCATTCTAACATTTGCATGCTAACATTTTTGCAAATGTTTTTACTGTATACCCAGGGTCATATAACTTGCTACTTGACACATGCTAACTTTTAGCATATTAATGTAAGCATGATAGCAAGACTATATGACTCGGGTATACAGACAAAACATTTGCAAAAATGTTAGCATGCGAATGTTAGCATGGTGTCATGCTTACTTTAGAATGCTGTCATGCTTAAATGCTAACAGTTAGCATATGTCAAGTAGCAAGTTACATGACAAGTATAAGGTTGCAAAATTAGCAATTTTTTTTTCAGCATGCTAGCATGCTAACCTTATCATGCTAACAGTTAGCATGTGTCACATACCAGGTAATATGACTGTAAGGTGTACGGCCGCGAAATTAGCAAAGCAAGTGTAAAATTAGGTTCAAAAAGTTAGCATGCTGATGTTAGCATGATGTCATGCTTACATTAGCATGCTAACTTTTTGCATATGAATGTAAGCATGGTAGCATGCTAATGTAAGCATGACATCATGCTAACATTAGCATATGTCACGTAGCAAGATAAATGACATGGGTATACAGTCAAAAAATTGGCAAAAATGTTAGCATGCGAATGTTAACATGGTGTCATGCTTACTTTAGCATGCTGTCATGCTTAAATTCTAAAAGTTAGCATATGTCAAGTAGCAAGTTATATGACTCAGGTATAAGGTTGCAAAAGTAGCAAAAAAAAAGTTAGCATGCTAACAAGCTAACCGCAGTATGCTAACAATTAACATGTGTCACAAGCCAGGTAATATGACTGTAAGGTGTACGGCAGCGAAATTAGCAAAGCAAGTGTAAAATTAGGTTCAAAAAGTTAGCATGCTGATGTTAGCATGATGTCATGCTTACATTAGCATGCTAACTTTTTGCATATTAATGTAAGCATGATAGCATGCTAATGTAAGCATGACATCATGCTAACATTAGCATATGTCACGTAGCACGATATATGACTCGGGTATACAGTCAAAAAATTGGCAAAAATGTTAGCATGCAAATGTTAGCATGGTGTCATGCTTATATGCTAAAAGTTAGCATATGTCAAGTAGCAAGTTATATGACTCAGGTATAAGGTTGCAAAATTAGCAAAAAAAAAAGTTAGCATGCTACCAAGCTAATCGTAGTATGCTAACAGTTAGCATGTGTCACATACCAGGTAATATGACTGGAAGGTGTACGGCCGCGAAATTAGCAAAGCAAATATAAAATTAGGTTCAAAAAGTTAGCATGCTGATGTTAGCATGATGTCATGCTTACATTAGAATGATAACTTTTTGCATATAAATATAAGCATGATAGCATGCTAATGTAAGCATGACATCATGCTAACATTAGCATATGTCACGTAGCAAGATGAATGACAAGGGTATACAGTCAAAAAATTGGCAAAAATGTTAGCATGCGAATGTTAGCATGGTGTCATGCTTTCTTTAGCATGCTGTCATGCTTAAATGCTAAAAGTTAGCATATGTCAAGTGGCAAGTTATATGACTCAGGTATAAGGTTACAAAATTAGCACAAAAAAAGTTAGCATGCTAGCAAGCTAACCGTAGTATGCTAACAGTTAGCATGTGTCACATGCCAGGTAAAATGACTAAGGTGTACGGCCGCGAAATTAGCAAAGCAAGTGTAAAATTAGGTTCAAAAAGTTAGCATGCTAACTTTTTTGCATATTAATGTAAGCATGATAGCATGCTAATGTAAGCATGATATTATGCTAACATTAGCATATGTCACGTAGCAAGATAAATGACACGGGTATAGAGTCAAAAAATGTAATGTACGGCTGCGAAATTAGCAAAGCAAGTGTAAAATTTGGTTCAAAAAGTTAGCATGTTGATGTTAGCATGATGTCATGCTTACATTAGAATGCTAACTTTTTGCATATGAATGTAAGCATGATAGCATGCTAATGAAAGCATGACATCATGCTAACATTAGCATATGTCACGTAGCAAGATATATGACTCGGGTATACAGTCAAAAAATTGGCAAAAATGTTAGCATGCGAATGTTAGCATGCTGTCATGCTTAAATGCTAAAAGTTAGCATATGTCAAGTAGCAAGTTATATGACTCAGGTATAAGGTTGCAAAATTAGCAAAAAAAAAAGTTAGCATGCTAGCAAGCTAACCGTAGTATGCTAACAGTTAGCATGTGTCACATGCCAGGTAATATGACTGTAAGGTGTACGGCCGCGAAATTAGCAAAGCAAGTGTAAAATTAGGTTCAAAAAGTTAGCATGCTGATGTTAGCATGATGTCATGCTTACATTAGAACGCTAACTTTTTGCATATGAATATAAGCATGATAGCATGCTAATGTAAGCATGACATCATGCTAACATTAGCATATGTCACGCAGCAAGATATATGACTCGGGTATACAGTCAAAAAATTAGCAAAAATGTTAGCATACGAATGTTATATGTTATATGACTCAGGTATAAGGTTGCAAAATTAGCAAAAAAAAGTTAGCATACTAAGGTTAGCTTGCTAGCATGCTAACAGTTAGCATGTGTCACATACCAGGTAATATGACTAAGGTGTAGCAAAGCAAGTGTAAAATTAGGCAAAAAAAGTTAGCATGCTAACAGTTAGCATATGTAATTTACCAAGTTGAAATGACTCGTTGCAAAATTAGTAAAACAAGTCATGGTTAATTTAGTACAGTTTGCATCAGCCACTGTATGTTATGTGGCGGGTTACCGTAGCAACGCAGCGCACCCGACCAAGGACTTGAAGAAAGAAAGGGAACGTGACAATACAGCCAGTTCTGCTGACTCCACGGAAACCACAAAAAGAGTTATTGTTCTTGTTTTTTGAAAACAGAGTATGCGTCGGCGGAGAAGAAGACGGACATGGGTGAAAGTGAAAGTGAAAGGATAATGAGCAAAGACCGCCTTCGGGTTCCCGGGTAAAAGTCGGCGCTCTCAGCGAGCAAATCTTCAGTCCTTGACTCGTCTCATTACTTGACTCATGAAACTTAATGAGGGTTAATTCACAAATGAGTACAGAAAGTAAGTGTCAGACAATCATGAATCATCCTGCTGGGAAATGCTACATTGAACAGTTTAATGCTGTCGAGTAAATGTGATGTACTTGTATGAAATATTACTACTTGTATGAAATATTACTACCTGTATGCAATATTACTACGCCTATGGAATATTACCAGAGGTGGGACCAAGTCATTGTTTTGCAAGTCACAAGTAAGTCTCAAGTCTTTGCCCTCAAGTCCGAGTCAAGTCCCGAGTCAAGACAGGCAAGCCCCGAGTCAAGTCCAAAGTCAAGACTGGAAAGTCTCAAGTCAAGTCCTAAGTCCTGCATTTTGAGTTTCGAGTCCTTTCAAGTCCTTTTAACCACAGACTAATATATTAACACAGATTGTGTATGCTTTTCAAACGCTGTATTTATTTATTAAAACAAGTGCATTTTAAATTGCAGGAAATAAAATTGTGCTGACATTGCACTTTATAATAGCACTATTAACCAGTCATTTTAAACATTAACTCATTCCTTTACAGAACAAACACATTGAAAAATAAAGTGCAAATGTACTTATTTGTACAAAAGTGTTAACATTAAAAAAACATGACATATACGTGAACATAACAAAAAAGTTGTACTTTTTATATGTCAGGGCCCTATGCTGCATTGCATTTGCAAAAGACCAAATTAGCCAAGAGTCTGTCAGTCATTTGTGCACGATGGGGGCGTAGTATGATGCCACCATGGCTGAAAACTCGCTCCACTGGAGCACTGGAGGCAGGCACTGCCAAGACTCTCATGGCCACTCGGAACAGTGAAGGAAGAGTCTTCATGTTCAATGCCCAGAACAAAAGGGGGAGAGAGTTGTTTTGGGTTGGTGCACTACTTGTAAGTGTATCTTGTGTTTTTTATGTTGATTTAATTAAAAAAAGAGAATTTTTTTTTTTTATTTCTTGTGCGGCCCGATACCAATCGATCCACGTGTGGTTTGGACATGTCTTCTTCGTTGGTTGTCCTGCAATTTGATTGGATGAATGCTGTGTGATGAAAACAAAGTAGATCTAATTTGATTGGCTGTTGTACTGAGAGCACACCAGCTGACACACGCAACGCTGATAGACAAGTACACAATGAAAAATACGGAGCGCTCCCGAATAACTTTTTCATCTTTGGGTTTTGGGGAAAGTAGCAAGTCATGTCAAGTCATGTCAATTCAAAAGGCTCAAGTCCAAGTGAAGTCACAAGTCATTGATGTTAAAGTCTAAGTCGAGTTGCAAGTCTTTTTACATTTTGTCAAGTCGAGTCTAAAGTCATCAAATTCATGACTCGAGTCTGACTCGAGTCCAAGTCATGTGACTCGAGTCCACACCTCTGAATATTACTATGTGTAATATACCGGGTGTAATATTATATATATATATATATATATATATATATATATATATATATATATATATATATATATATATATGTATATATATATATATATATATATATCCTGAAAATATGCAAACAAAACTGTGTTTAGATAATTGATACTTCACACTTGCATAAATATAACATGAATATAACATAACTTGGCTTCTGAGAGCTTCAAAATGTAATGAATAAAATGCTAAAGTTGGTGATAAACAAGCAATTATTTTAATAATTAAATATGGTTATTTTAAATGAATTATTATGATAATTTAAAACTAATTATTTCAAATATGTTTATTTTAATGTACCGGTATAATTCTATGGCTTGATGTAATAAGGAGTCAGAAAAAATACAAATAAAAATACAATTAATTTTGATGTTTTTAGCAAAATATAGTAAAAATGTATTTTTATTTTTTAATTTTTTTAATTAATAAATATATTTATTTTTAGGTAAGATAAACATAATGATACAATTTATCTCTAGTCCGGCTGATTTAGTTCTTGTCACCCTGTCCTCACTCAGGTCCGCATGGAGCTGGAGGGGGCGTGGCCTCCAGCTCCGGCTGAAAATCGGGAGATTTTCGGGAGGATATTTGTCCCGGGAGGTTTTCGGGTGAGACGCTGAATTTCGGGAGTCTCCCGGAAAATTCGGGAGGGTTGGCAAGTATGCAAATAAGTAAAAAAAAGTTAGCATGCTAATGTAAGCGTGATATCATGCTTACGTCACGTTAGCATATGTCAAGTAGCACGTTACATGACTCAAGTATACGGTTGCCAAATTGGCCAAAAAGTTAGCATGCTAATGTTAGCATGTTGTCATGCTTACGTTACCATGCTAACAGTTAGCCTATGTCGAGTAGCACGTTATATGACTCAAGTATACGGTTGCAAAATTAGCCAAACAAAGTTAGCATGCTGACGCTAGCATGTTAGCAAGCTAACTTTAACATGATAACAGTTAGCATGTGTCACGTACCAAAGTAATATGACTCTAAGGTGTACGGCTGGGAAATTAGCTCAAAAAGTGTACAATTAAGTAAAAAAAAGTTAGCATGCTAATGTTAGCATGCTGTCATGCTTAAGTTACCATGCTAACTGTTAGCCTACGTCGAGTAGCACGTTATATGACTTGAGTATATGGTTGCAAAATTAGCAAAAAAGTTAGCATACTAATGTTAGCATGATGTCATGCTACATTAGCATACTGTCATGCTTACATTAACATGCTAAAAGTTAGCATATGTCAAGTCACAAGTTATACGACTCGGGTATACGGTTGCAAAATTAGCTAAATAAAGTTAGCATGCTGACGCTAGCATGTTAGCAAGCTAACTTTAACATGATAACAGTTAGCATGTGTCACGTACCAAGTAATATGACTCTAAGGTGTACGGCTGGGAAATTAGCTAAAAAAAAGTGTACAATTAAGTAAAAAAAGTTAGCATGCTAATGTAAGCGTGATGTCATGCTAACAGTTAGCATGCTGTCATGCTTACGTTACCATGCTAACAGTTAGCATTTGTAAAGTAGCACGTTATATGACTCAAGTATACGGTTGCCAAATTAGCAAAAAAGTTAGCATGATAATGTTAGCATGATGTCATGCTACAGTAGTATACTGTCATGCTTACATTAACATGCTAAAAGTTAGCATATGTCAAGTAACAAGTTATGTGACTCGGGTATACGGTTGCAAAATTAGTTAAACAAAGTTAGCATGCTGACGCTAGCATGTTAGCAAGCTAACTTTAACATGATAACAGTTAGCATGTGTCACGTACCAAAGTAATATGACTCTAAGGTGTACGGCTGGGAAATTAGCTAAAAAAGTGTACAATTAAGTAAAAAAAGTTAGCATGCCAATGTTAGCATGCTGTCATGCTTACGTTATCATGCTAACAGTTAGCCTATGTCGAGTAGCACGTTATATGACTCAAGTATACGGTTGCCAAATTAGCAAAAAAGTTAGCATGATAATGTTAGCATGATGTCATGCTACAGTAGTATACTCAAATTCCAAATGAGCTAATATTTGCAAAAAAAAAAAATGACAATGTCTTTGCTTTGCTTTGTTTTTATTTACGATTTACACAACGGGCCAACTTCGCTGGTTTTGGGTTTTGTACACGGAAACTACGAAGTGAATGTTTTTTTCGACTACATTACCCAGAAGGCTTAGCGCCGTGGAGAGGAACAGGAAGTCGGTTTGAGCTCTGAGCTTATGATGCATTTACTTGTTATTTGGATCTCGGTGGATATTTTGTGTTTGGCCATGATAACAACTAACAAAGTGATGTTTTTCCGCCCACTTTATTCAGTTGCGTTGCACAAAAGGCAGGCAGCACTCCTCGTTAAAGAAATTCAATATACGGATAACAGCGGCGTGTCCTTGAGTGCCCCCCAGTCATTGGAAAAAGGACTTGAGAGGGTAAGAACAAACTTGCATGGCCAGTAAAAAAACACTTGTGAGCGCTCACTTCAGTCTGGGTTTGACGCATTGTGGAGGGAGAGTGTGATCGGCGCGCTTGCAGGAGCAAAGGTCACCGCCTCCGTCAATGGTGTTGAGGGCGGCGGTGTTCAACTTCAGCCTAAACCCTCTCGGTCTGCAACATTTTCCATTTATGAATGTGCAACTGTTTGTTTATGTAAAACTGTTTGTTTATTTTCTTGACCATTGACGGAAGAAATAATAACTAGGGGCGGGGCATGCGTGGGACGGCGAGACACAGCCGGCAGGTGATCCGATTTCACAGGTGGTACGTGGTGATCTAATCATCTGTTGTCTTTAACAGTGGAGAGAAAAGACATCTGAAAAGTTTGTTCCTGGCATTACATGTACGTTCAAAACTCTGTTAAAAGGGCACGCCTGGCTCCTGTGACGTGGTATCCGTGGAACGGGTAGGGAATGACTTCCACGCGCATGTTTTCCTTTTTTGATGCATTCTAACTTGTAAAAATATGGCAAGTAAAAGGTGGCTAACAACGCACCCACCAAAAAGCCCCCATTTTCATCTTATGACCTGAATATAAGTTAAAATTAAAGTACCAAAGATTGTCACACACACACACACTAGGTGTGGTGAAATTTGTCCTTTGCATTTGGGGTCCGTTTGGACCTGTAGGGAAAAATTGTCCTTTTTTGGGATACTTTCAGACCATTTGGGGTCCATGGGAACGTATAGGGGAAATCCTTTTTTTTTCTTCTTTTTTTCCCCCCCAGACACTTTAGGACCATTTGGGGTCTTTTGGGACCTATAAGGGGGGATGGCCTTTTTTGGGATACTCTGGGACCATTTGGGGTCCTTTTCAATCTATAGGGGGAAAATGGTCCTTGTTTGGGATACTTTGAGACCATTTGAGGTCCAAGGGAACCTATAGGGAAAAATAAAAAAATTCCCCGGACACTTTAGGACCATTTGGGGTCCTTTGGGACCTACAACGGGGAGATGGTTCTTTTTGGGATACTTTGGGACCTATAAGGAGGAGATGGTTCTTTTTGGGATACTTTGAGACCATTTGGGGTCCTTGGGAACCTATAAGGGAAATACTTTTTTTTTCTTTTTTCCCCCGGACACTTTAGGACCATTTGGGGTCCTTTGGGACATATAAAGGGGAGATGGTCCTTTTTGGGATACTTTGGGACCATTTGGGGTCCTTTAGGACCTATAAGAGGGAGATAGTCCTTTTGGGGATACTTTGGGACCATTTGGGGTCCTTTGCGACCTATAGGGGGATATGGTCCTTTTGGGGATACTTTGGGGTCATTTGGGACCTATATGGGGGAGATGGTCATTTTTGGAATACTTTGGGACCATTTGAGGTCCTTTGGGACCTATAAGGAGGAGATGGTCCTTTTTGGGATACTTTGAGACCATTTGGGGTCCTTGGGAACCTATAAGAGGGAGATGGTCCTTTTTGGAATACTTTGAGATCATTTGGGGTCCTTGGGATCCTATAGGAGAAATTCTTTTTTTTTTTTCCCCCCCGGACACTTTAGGACCATTTTGGGTCCTTTGGGACCTATGAGGGGGAGATGGTCCTTTTTGGGATACTTTGGGACCTATAAGGAGGAGATGGTCCTTTTTGGGATACTTTGGGACCATTTGGGGTCCTTTGGGAGCTATAAGGGGGAGATGGTCCTTTTTGGGATACTTTGGGACCATTTGGGTCCTTTGCAACCTATAGGGGGATATGGTCCTTTTTGGGATACTTTGGGACCATTTGGGGTCCTTTGGGACCTATAAGGGGGAGATGGGACTTTTTGAGATACTTTGGGACCATTTGGGGTTCTTTTGGACCTATAAGGGGGATGGTCTTTTTTGGGATACTCTGGGACCATTTGGGGTCCTTTTCAATCTGTAGGGAGAAAATGGTCCTTGTTTGGGATACTTTGAGACCATTTGAGGTCCAAGGGAACCTAAAGGGAAAAATAAAAAAATTCCCCGGACACTTTAGGACCATTTGGGGTCCTTTGGGACCTATAAGGGGGAGATGGTTCTTTTTGGGATACTTTGAGACCATTTGGGGTCCTTGGGAACCTATAAGGGAAATGCTTTTTTTTTTTTCTTTCTTTTTTTTTCTCCGGACACTTTAGGACCATTTGGGGTCCTTTGGGACATATAGGGGGGAGATGGTCCTTTTTGGGATACTTTGAGACCATTTGGGGTCCTTGGGAACCTATAGGGGAAATCATTTCCCCCCCCCAGAGACTTAAGGACCATTTGGGGTCCTTTAGGACCTATAAGGGGGAGATGGTCCTTTTTGGGATACTTTGAGACCATTTGGGGTCCTTTGGGACCTACAAGGGGGAGATGGTCCTTTTTGGGATACTTTGGGACCATTTGGGGTCCTTTGCGACCTATAGGGGGATATGGTCCTTTTTGGGATAGTTTGGGACCATTTGTTGTCCTTTGGGACCTATGAAGGGGATATGGTCCTTTTTGGGATACTTTGGGACCATTTGGGGTACTTTGGAACCTGTAGGGGGAGATGGGACTTTTTGAGATACTTTGGGACCATTTGGAGTCCTTTGCGACCTATAGGGGAAAATGGCCCTTTTTTTGGGATACTTTGAGACCATTTGGGGTCCATGGGAACCTATAGGGGAAATACTTTTTTTTTTTTTTTTTTAACCCCCGGACACTTTAGGACCATTTGGGGTCTTGTGGGACCTATAGGGGGGAGATGGTCCTTTTGGGGATACTTTGGGACTATTTGGGGTCATTTGGGACCTATAAGGGGGAGATGGTCCTTTTTGGGATACTTTGAGACCATTTGGGGTCCTTGGGAACCTATAAGAGGGAGATGGTCCTTTTTGGAATACTTTGAGACCATTTGGGGTCCTTTGGGACCTATAAGGTGGAGATTGTCCTTTTTGGGATACTTTGAGACCATTTGGGGTCCATGGGAACCTATAGGGGAAATGTTTCCCCCCCCCGGACACTTTAGGACCATTTGGGGTCCTTTGGTACCTATAGGGGGAGATGGTCCTTTTTGGGATACTTTGGGACCATTTGGGGTCCATGGGAACCTATAGGGGGAGATGGTCCTTTTTGGGATACTTTGGGACCATTTGGAGTCCTTTGGGACCTATAAGGAGAGATGGTCCTTTTTGGGATACTTTGAGACCATTTGGGGTCCTTTGGGACCTATAGGGGGAGATGGTCCTTTTTGGGATACTTTGGGACCATTTGGGGTCCTTTGCGACCTATAGGGGGAGATGGTACGTTTTGGGATACTTTGGGACCATTTGGGGTCTATGGGAACCTATAGGGGAAATTCTTTTTTTTTTCTTTCCCCCGGACACTTTAGGACCATTTGGGGTCCTTTGGGACCTATAGGGGGAGATGGTCCTTTTTGGGATATTTTAGGACCATTTGGGGTCTTTTGGGACCTATAGGGGGAGGTGATCCTTTTTGGGATACTTTGGGACCATTTGGGGTCCTTTGGGACCTATAGGGGGAGATGGTCCTTTTTGGGATACTTTGGGACCATTTGGGGTCCTTTGGGACCTATAGAGGGAGATGGTCCTTTTTGGGATCGTTTGGGACCATTTGAGGTCCTTTTGGATCTATAGGGGAAAATGGTCCTTGTTTGGGATACTTTGAGACCATCTGGGGTCCATGGGAACCTATAGGGAATTTTTTTTCCCCTGGACACTTTAGGACCATTTGGGGTTTTTTGGGATCCATAAGGGGGCGATGGTCCTTTTTGGGATACTTTGAGACCATTTAGGGTCCTTGGGAACCTATAGGGGAAATGTTTTTCCCCCCCCCGGACGCTCTGGGACCATTTAAAGTTAAAATTAAACTACCAATGATTGTCACAATTTTGCCTCTGCATTTGACCCGTCCCCTTGGCAAAGGCCTAGTACCTGACTTCCCCCTAGCCAGGGATACGGTGAAGACCTCAACGGCGGAGCAGGCGGAAGACGGTAGATTTAAAAACTACCACAACGGCTGCGATGTCGGAAGAAGGCTGCAGCAGAAAAGGGTCCCCAGTCGTCTTGGACTCCATGCCACTGGACCCTGACCCGATTTCTGTCAAGGATCGTGTGGTGACTTAAACAAAGTCACGCACAGGCCTCCTCCATAAAGGGATACCCCCCTACCGGGATCGTCATACTCGTTCGAGTGACCGCCGATAATAAGTATACTTTTGACCCAGCAGATTTGCTCACATTTTCAGTAGACCCATAATAAATTCATAAAAGAACCAAACTTCATGAATGTTTTTTGTGACCAACAAGTATGTGCTCCAATAACTCTATCCCAAAAAAAATAAGAGTTGTAGAAATTATTGGAAAACTCAAGACAGCCATGACATTATGTTCTTTACAAGTGTATGTAAACTTTTGACCACTACTGTATATATATAAATAAATACAACCTTACATACTGTATTTCAGTCTGTCCTCAGTTTAATCACTTGTAACCACTGACATTTAGTAATAGCATAGATGGCTAATCAATACGTCACGCTAATTACCAAATTGCCCCAAAGTAAGTACCTTTGACATATTTGCTGCGCATGTTTTGCTTACAGCTGCTGTAAAACGGCTTGTCGATGAAATGGAAAATTGCCTCGCAAGCACAAACAAACACATGACGGGCAAAAGAGCCACAAAATGTTCCATTTGTGTAAATGGCTGGTGCATTTTTGTTGTTGTAGTTGCTCACATCAAAAGTTGATGTGGCAGCCAGGATGTTGTTGTTGTAATTTCATCCCGCCGTTTGTTTTTCGCACTCGCCGTCTCCATGTGCACCGACAGAGTTGTTTACAGAGAGGCGAGCGGCGACACAATGTGAATCACCGACTGAGACGCGCTCAGACGCTAATAGGACATCAACTGTGCCGCAGCACATGTCGCAAAAAGTAAAAATGATTGGCAGCTTTTCATTTCCCACACACTTGCGTGAGTAATGATCCGCTCCTCGGCGAAATTATTTCTCGAGAGAACATGAGAGAGATTCTCAAATAGAATTATCAGGACTGAGACCCGGGAGACAAAGAGAAAGTTTAAAGGGGAACATTATCACAATTTCAGAAGGGTTAAAACCATTAAAAATCAGTTCCCAGTGGCTTATTTTATTTTTCGAAGTTTTTTTTCAAAATTTTACCCATCACGCAACATCCCTAAAAAAAAGCTTCAAAGTGCCTGATTTTAACCATCGTTATATCATACTTGCCAACCCTCCCGGATTTTCCGGGAGACTCCCGAAATTCAGCGCCTCTCCCGAAAACCTCCCGGGACAAATTTTCTCCCGAAAATCTCCCGAAATTCTGGCGGACTCAGGTCCTCCACAATATAAAAAAGCGTACCTGCCCAATAACGTTATAACTATAGAATGATGGAGGGCAAGTTCTTGGTTTCTGATGTGGGTTTATTGTTAGGCAGTTTCATTAATGTCTTCCCAGCGTGGCAACAACACACAACAACAGCAGTCACGTTTTTGTATACCGTAAAGCAGTTCGTCTGCCGTAAACAGCAATGTTGTGACACTCTTAAACAGGACAATAGTGCCATCTAGTGCATTTGATGAAAGCACTTTTGTGCGTGCCACACAGCAATGCATCATCAGAGAGGATGTTCAGCATGGTTCGAAAAATAGTGACAGAGAATAGAACAAGGATGGACAATTCAACCCTTAACTCAACAATGAGTAGATGAGTGTTATGTGTGTGTACCGTATTTTCCGCACTATTAGCCGCACCTAAAAACCACAAATTTACTCAAAAGCTGACAGTGCGGCTTTTAACCCGGTGCGCTTTATATATGGATTAATATTACCGGTAAGATTCATTTTCATAAAGTTTCGGTCTCGCAACTTCGGTAAACAGCCGCCATCTTTTTTCCCGGTAGAACAGGAAGCGCTTCTTCTTCTACGCAAGCAACCGCCAAGGTAAGCACCCGCCCCCATAGAACAGGAAGCGCTTCTTCTTCTACTGTAAGCAACCACCCACCCGCGTAGAAGAAGAAAAAGCGCGCGGATACCGTACGTTTCATTTCCTTTGTGTGTTTACATCTGTAAAGACCACAAAATGGCTCCTACTAAGCGACAGGTTTCCGGTTCATGAAAAGACGCAATCTCTCCATCCGCACACGGATTACTATTTCACAGCAACTGATATTCCTGTGAACCGCACTGTGGATACAACGGGAGCACGTACGGTGAATATTCGCACCACAGGGAATGAGAAGTCATCCTTCACTGTGGTTCTAGCTTGCCATGCTAATGGCCAGAAACTTCCACCCATGGTGATATTCAAAAGGAAGACCTTGCCAAAAGAGACCTTTCCAGCCGGCGTCATCATAAAAGCTAACTCGAAGGGATGGATGAAGAAAAGATGAGCGAGTGGTTAAGGTAAGTTTAAGTTTACGCGAAGAGGCCGGGTGGCTTTTTTCACGCAGCTCCGTCCATGTTGATATACGACTCCATGCGCGCCCACATCACGCTGGTTTTAATATATTATTAAAGTTTGACTGACCTATCTGACTGTTTTTTTGACATTCCTTTAGCGCAGTTAGATGCGGCTTACAACACGGGGCGGCTTATAGGTGGACAAAGTTTTGAAATATGCCGTTCATTGAAGGCGCGGCTTATAACCCAGGGCGCCTTATGGTGCGGAAAATACGGTATATGTGTAAATAAATGAACACTGAAATTCAAGTATTTATTTTATTTATATATATATATATATATATATATATATATATTTATATATATATATATATATATATATATATATGAAATACTTGACTTGGTGAATTCTAGCTGTAAATATACTCCTCCCCTTTTAGCCACGCCCCCAACCACGCCCCCGTCCCACCCCCACCCCCTTCCCCCCACCTCCCGAAATCGGAGGTCTCAAGGTTGGCAAGTATGCGTTATATACACCCGTCCATTTTCCTGTGACGTCACACAGTGATGCCAACACAAACAAACATGGCGCATAGAACAGCAAGCTATAGCGACATTAGCTCGGATTCAGACTCGGATTTCAGCGGCTTAAGCGAGTCAACAGATTACGCATGTATTGAAACGGATGGTTGTAGTGTGGAGGCAGGTAGCGAAAACGAAGTTGAAGAAGAAACTGAAGCTATTGAGCCATATCGGTTTGAACCGTATGCAAGCGAAACCGACGAAAACGACACGGCAGCCAGCGACACGGGAGAAAGCGAGGACGAATTCGGCGATCGCCTTCTAACCAACGATTGGTATGTGTTTGTTTGGCATTAAAGGAAACTAACAACTATGAACTAGGTTTACAGCATATGAAATACATTTGGCAACAACATGCACTTTGAGAGTGCAGACAGCCCATTTCAGGCGCGCTAAGAACATATATTTTTCCACGATTTCAGCACTCAGGTTAACCATACCTAAATAGACACAAAATACTGCATTACACAAGACTACCCGAATGTACTCGAATGATTGAAAAAAATAAATGTTTTTAAGCTAAATTATTGGTAAACACAGTTTATGTATAATAATTTACGTAAAACCGCTAGTAATGAATACAGTTTCCATACATCCATCCATCCATCCATTTTCTTCCGCTTATCCGAGGTCGGGTCGCGGGGGCAGCAGCCTAAGCAGGGAAGCCCAGACTTCCCTCTCCCCAGCCACTTCGTCCAGCTCTTCCTGTGGGACCCCGAGGCGGTCCCAGGCCAGCCGGGAGACATAGTCTTCCCAACGTGTCCTGGGTCTTCCCCGCGGCCTCCTACCGGTCGGACGTGCCCTAAACACCTCCCTAGGGAGGCGTTCGGGTGGCATCCTGACCAGATGCCCGAACCACCTCATCTGGCTCCTCTCGATGTGGAGGAGCAGCGGCTTTACTTTGAGCTCCCCCCGGATGGCAGAGCTTCTCACCCTATCTCTAAGGGAGAGCCCCGCCACCCGGCGGAGGAAACTCATTTCGGCCGCTTGTACCCGTGATCTTGTCCTTTCGGTCAAAACCCAAAGCTCATGACCATAGGTGAGGATGGGAACGTAGATCGACCGGTAAATTGAGAGCTTTGCCTTCCGGCTCAGCTCCTTCTTCACCACAACGGATCGATACAGCGTCCGCATTACTGAAGACGTCGCACCGATCCGCCTGTCGATCTCACGATCCACTCTTCCCTCACTCGTGAACAAGACTCCGAAGTACTTGAACTCCTCCACTTGGGGCAAGATCTCCTCCCCAACCCGGAGATGGCACTCCACCCTTTTCCTGGGTGAGAACCATGGACTCGGACTTGGAGGTGCTGATTCTCATCCCAGTCGCTTCACACTCTGCTGCAAACCGATCCAGTGAGAGCTGAAGATCCTGGCCAGATGAAGCCATCAGGACCACATCATCTGCAAAAAGCAGAGACCTAATCCTGCAGCCACCAAACCGTATCCCCTCAACGCCTTGACTGCGCCTAGAAATTCTGTCCATAAAAGTTATGAACAGAATCCCAGTTTTCATCAATTAATATATTCTGTAGACATACCCTCATCCGCTCTCTTTTCCTGAAAGCTGATCTGTCCAGTTTTGGAGTTGATGTCAGCAGGCCAGGGAAGCTAGGGTCGATATTCTTCTCTTGATCATCTTCGGTGGCATAAGGGACGGTTGCCATCTCTGTCGTAGCATAGCTTTCGTCGGTAAAGTGTGCGGAACAAACGACTGACCATTTCGTCGGCTTTCCCCACACCCTCGTATTCTGAACAAATTTCGTCCAATTTCTTGCCACTTTCGCATCTTTGGGCCACTGGTGCAACTTGAATCCGTCCCTGTTCGTGTTGTTACACCCTCCGACAACACACCGACGAGGCATGATGTCTCCAAGGTATGGAAAACAGTCGAAAAAACGGAAAATAACAGAGCTGATTTGATTCGGTGTTTGAGAAAATGGCGGATTGCTTCCCGAACGTAACGTCATCGCTCCGAGAGCGAATAATAGAAAGGCGTTTAATTCGCCAAAATTCATCCATTTAGAGTTCGGAAATCGGTTAAAAAAATATATGGTCTTTTTTCTGCAACATCAAGGTATATATTGACGCTTACATAGGTCTGGTGATAATGTTCCCCTTTAAGCAGATATTTATTGACTTTAAGGACCAGGTGACCAACATTCAGTGTTGGGACTAACGCGTTACTGTAATGCCGTTATTTTTGGCGGTAACTTGCAGTCTAACCCTTTATTTATTATATTCAGTAACTCAGTTACCGTTACTACAATGATGCGTTATTTTTTTATGTAGTATCGACTAGAAACTGAGAAGATCTGAGTGTGTTTTATTGGAGAGCTGCAGAAGAGGCGTGGGAGAAGAGGCGCTTCCGATACCGATATTTTCCCATATTACATTTTAAAGCATTTATCGGCCGATTATATCGGCAGGCCGATATTATCAGACATCTCTAATATATATATATATATATATATATATATATATTAGAGATGCGCGGTTTGCGGGCACAACCGCGCAGTCGGCGGATTATCCGCGGATCGGGCGGATGGAATTTAAAAAAATTAGATTTTATCAGCGGGTCGGGTCGGGTCGGGTCGGGCGATTGAAATAAAAAAAAATTAGATTTTAAATAGATTCAGGCGGGTGGCAGTTAAACCAATTGGGAAATATATATACATAGTTAAATGTTGTTACCCACATACGAAAAACGAGCAGGCACCTGCAGCATATGCCACAACAGAAGAAAAAAAAAAAAAGAGAAGGACACTTTTACGGAGCGGAGAAGGGACGCCTCGCCGGGGTCCGGGACCGAGGCCCCTTCCCCCGAGAGGGCCCCACCGAGAGCCGTAGCTGAGGCGATCCGCGAGAAGGGCCCGACGCACGTCCAGGGTCACCACCGCGCCCACCGCACCGACACCCCGCCTCGTCCGCCTTCGCCGCGGCCGGCGTCACGCGCAGCAGGTAAGCAGCTTACCTGCCCGCCACCCCCGTGGCTCGTAACAGGGGTCACTCCGCGCGCTCCGCCCGCGCAGCTTACCTGCCCGCCACCCCTGTTGCTGGGGGCGCGTAACAGGGGTCACTCCGCGTGCAGTGCGCTCACGAAAGGGGTGGGGCTCACCCTGGTTGATATAGACAGCAGGACGGTGGCCATGGACGTCGGAACCCGCTAAGGAGTGTGTAACAACCCACCTGCTGAATCAACTAGCCCTGAAAATGGATGGCGCTGGAGCGTCGGGCCCATATACCCGGCCGTCGCCGGCAGCGAGACGCGCTTGGAGGTGCGCTCAGCGCGGCTCCCATATGATTGCGCACTGGTGTGCGTCTGGGTCGTGACAGCGTGGCACGCGAATGTCTGTGCTGCGTTGGATCAGTCTCCTTTCTTTAACAGGCAAAAGCTTTATAACCTCACTAATGCCTTGCATCGTCTATATTAGATATATAACAACGGGTGGGTGCGGGCGGATGGCGGGCGGATGCAGTTCTGATCAAATGTTAGATCGGGTGGATTGCGGATGGTTGACGACTTTCTGATGCGGTTGCGGATGAAATAATTGCCTATCCGCGCATCTCTAATATATATATATATATATATATATATATATATATATAGCTAAAATTCACTGAAAGTCAAGTATTTCTTTTATTTATTTATATATAACAAATACTTGAATTTCAGTGAATTCTAGCTACAAACCCCGTTTCCATATGAGTTGGGAAATTGTGTTAGATGTAAATATAAATGGAATACAATGATTTGCAAATCATTTTCAACCCATATTCAGTTGAATATGCTACAAAGACAACATATTTGATGTTCAAACTGATAAACATTTTTTTTTTTTTTTGCAAATAATCATTAACTTTAGAATTTGATGCCAGCAACACGTGACAAAGAAGTTGGGAAAGGTGGCAATAAATACTGACAAAGTTGAGGAATGCTCATCAAACACTTATTTGGAACATCCCACAGGTGAACAGGCAAATTGGGAACAGGTGGGTGCCATGATTGGGTATAAAAGTAGATGCCATGAAATGCTCAGTCATTCACAAACAAGGATGGGGCGAGGGTCACCACTTTGTCAACAAATGCGTGAGCAAATTGTTGAACAGTTTAAGAAAAACCTTTCTCAACCAGCTATTGCAAGGAATTTAGGGATTTAACATTCTCCGGTCCGTAATATCATCAAAGGGTTCAGAGAATCTGGAGAAATCACTGCACGTAAGCAGCTAAGCCTGTGACCTTCCATCCCTCAAGCTGTACTGCATCAACAAGTGACATCAGTTTGTAAAGGATATCACCACATGGGCTCAGGAACACTTCAGTACATCTGTAAGTGCAAGTTAAAGCTCTCCTATGCAAGGCGAAAACCGTTTATCAACAACACCCAGAAACACCGTCGGCTTCGCTGGGCCTGAGCTCATCTAAGATGGACTGATACAAAGTAGAAAACTGTTCTGTGGTTTGACGAGTCCACATTTCAAATTGTTTTTGGAAACTGTGGACGTCGTTTCCTACGGACCAAAGAGGAAAAGAACCATCCGGATTGTTATAGGCGCAAAGTTGAAAAGCCAGCATGTGTGATGGTATGGGGGTGTATTAGTGCCCAAGACATGGTTAACTTACACATCTGTGAAGGCACCATTAATGCTGAAAGGTACATACAGGTTTTGGAGCAACATATGTTGCCATCCAAGCAACGTTACCATGGACGCCCCTGCTTATTTCAGCAAGACAATGCCAAGCCACGTGTTACATCAACGTGGCTTCATAGTAAAAGAGTGCGGGTACTAGACTGGCCTGCCTGTAGTCCAGACCTGTCTCCCATTGAAAATGTGTGGCGCATTATGAAGCCTAAAATACCACAGCTGAGGCCCCCGGACTGTTGATCAACTTAAGCTGTACATCAAGCAAGAATGGGAACAACTTCCACCTGAGAAGCTTAGAAAATGTGTCTCCTCAGTTCCCAAACGTTTACTGAGTGTTGTTAAAAGGAAAGGCCATGTAACACAGTGGTGAACATGCCCTTTCCCAACTACTTTGTCACGTGTTGCAGCCGTGAAATTCTAAGTTAATTATTATTTGCAAAAAAAAACACAGTTTATGAGTTTGAACATCAAATACGTTGTCTTTGTCGTGCATTCAACTGAATATGGGTTGAAATAGGATTTGCAAATCATTGTATTCCGTTTATATTTACATCTAACACAATTTCCCAACTCATATGGAAACGGGGTTTGTATAAATATACTCCTCCACCCTTAACCCCGCCCTCCAATCTCCCGAGTTCGGAGGTCTGAAGGTTGGCAAGTATGCGTTGACTGGTGTGAATACAATTCTACATTTCCGACGTGCACCCATATTCTTCGTTTTTTTTTTAACATCTGTTATTAATGTGTGTTGAAAGCCATACAGATTTAAAAGAAAGTCTGCCTTTTTTAACCCCATGTTTGATTCCCCCCCCCCTGACCACAGGTTCTGCAGACGCATCTTTCACGGGACGTGTGAGGTTCCCCCCGACCTCCGGCTAGAACGAGGACTTTCCATCCCAGACAACTTGCCCTTGGAAGCTCCGCGCTGTCACTTCGACTGCTAATGACTTCCATTCCCTGGCGGCGAGGAAATTAAGGGGCCTAATACAACAAAGTGGCCCAGCTTTTCCGCGTTTTAGGGATAACAGATTGTTTCCAAAGTAGTGGAAGGGGGACGCGCTTATTGCGAGGATGCCTCATCAATCATCATTTGGTGCCCCTTAAATGGGCGTGCGCCTCCCTAAGGGCTTTTAGATTGAAGTGGCAAACGTATAAAGGGCAGACCTACTGTATCTTTCTCACCCCGGGAACGTCTGAAGCCCAATTCAAAAGCGACCGCAGCGTTTCTTCAGGGGTAATGTTGCTTCCACGCGCACATTTTTTTTGGAACCGTGCTCACGATCAGGGGGGGAAAAAACCCCAGACTGCAAAAAAAAAATAAAAAACCCACCTTGGTTTGGAAGCAGGTTCTGTACCGTGCATCACGGCAAAGAGATCCTGATTGTGGTGATAATGGCAGTTCGTTAGAATGATTAGAGTCCGAAACCGAATACGTGTGCAGTTTTTACAGGGAATCAAAAATGTAGCTCATCAATCCACTCGGATGATTGTTAGACTAAACCAGGGGTCGGCTACCCAAAATGTTGAAAGAGCCTTATTGGACCAAAAATACAAAAACAAATCTGTCTGGAGCCGCAAAAAATTAAAAGCCATATTACATACAGATTAGAGATGCGTGGTTTGCGGACACAACCGCGGAGTCCGCGGATTATCCGCGGATCGGGCGGATGAAATTAAAAAAACTAAGATTTTATCCGCTCGCGGGTCGGGTCGGGCGGATTAATTTTTTTTTTTTTTTTTTTTTTTGCGGGTGGCAGTTAAACCAATTCGGAAATATATATACATAGTTAAATGTTGTTACCCACATACGAAAAACGAGCAGGCACCTGCTGCATATGCCACAACAGAAGAAAAAAAAAGAAAAGAGATGGACACTTTTACGGAGCGGAGAAGGGACGCCTCGCCGGGGTCCGGGACCGAGGCCCCTTCCCCCGAGAGGACCCCACCGGGAGCCGTAGCTGAGGCGATCCGCGAGAAGGGCCCGACGCACGTCCAGGGTCACTACCGCGCCCACCGCACCGACACCCCGCCTCGTCCGCTTTCGCCGCGGCCGGCGTCACGCGCAGCAGGTAAGCAGCTTACCTGCCCGCCACCCCCGTGGCCGGGGGCTCGTAACATGGGTCACTCCGCGCGCTCCGCCCGCGCAGCTTACCTGCTTGCCACCCCTGTTGCCGGGGGCGCGTAACAGGGGTCACTCCGCGCGTAGTGCGCTCATGAAAGGGGTGGGGCTCACCCTGGTTGATATAGAGAGCAGGACGGTGGCCATGGAAGTTGGAACCCGCTAAGGAGTGTGTAACAACCCACCTGCCGAATCAACTAGCCCTGAAAATGGATGGCGCTGGAGCGTGGGCCCATATCTGGCCGTCGCCGGCAGCGAGACGCGCTTGGAGGTGCGCTCAGCGCGGCTCCCATATGATTGCGCACTGGTGTGCGTCTGGGTCGTGACAGCGTGGCACGCGAATGTCTGTGCATTGGATCAGTCTCCTTTCTTTAACAGGCAAAAGCTTTATAACCTCACCATACCTGCCAACTTTTAAATCAGAAAAACCTAGTAGCCAGGGTCCAAGGGCCGCAGGCCCCGGTAGGTCCAGGACAAAGTCCTGGTGGAGGGTTCAGGGCTTCGCCCCCCGACGCAAAATGACTATTAGCATTCAGACAGGTTAAAATGTTGCTAAAACCATCACTTTTCTATCAGTCACAGTGACTTTTCAAAATAAAAATATTACAGCAAAAATCATATGGGTTGATTGACATGTTTATTCTGTAAGCTAACTTCAATAGTTTGAAATTATTTTGACAGTTAATGCCAGTTATCCTGTCAACCTTTCACAAGACTTCAATTTGTTAATTGAAAGTATAAATAGTATAAACACTTTTTACAGTATGTCGTGCTGTGAAATACAGCCGACAGGATTGCGCATGCATGGTGCAGGAGAACAAAGGACTTCTTTCATTTAAGGTTTGTGATAAACCATCAAACTCATTCGTTAAAAGGACTCTATAGTAATATAAAGCGAATTTTTCTGGACATTATCATGCAAGAAAAGTTTATTTTTGGGATCGCGATCACCGCATAATGATTTTTAAAGGTTGCATTACATTATTAACTGTCCCATGTGATCAGCCAGTGCGATTGGAAGTCCATGCTCAATTATTGCCTCCGTAAATAAAACTTCAGCATTTATCACATCCAAAGAATCTGTTTGGGCGACGAAAAACGTTGAAAGTTTTCCACTTGTATCGCTAGCAACGGCATTAGACTTGTGTTTTTTTGTCCCAACGTGGTCTTTTACATCGCTAATTCCTCCGTGTCCGATCGAAAAATCTTGTCTGCACAAGGTGCAATTCGCGTAGTTTTCACCCTTTTTTAAATTTTTTTATTAATATTAGATATATAACAACGGGCGGATGGTGGGCGGGTGGAGTTCTGATCAAACGTTACATCGGGTGGATGGCGGATGGTTGACGACTTTCTGACGCGGTTGCGGATGAAATAATTGCCTATCCGCGCATCTCTAATACAGATAGTGTGTCATGAGATATAAATTGAATTAATATGACTTAAAGGAAACTAAATGAGCTCAAATATAGCTACAAATGAGGCATAATGATGCAATATGTACATATAGCTAGCCTAAATAGCATGTTAGCATCGATTAGCTCGCAGTCATGCAGTGACCAAGTATGTCTGATTAGCACTCCACACAAGTCAATAACATCAACAAAACTCACCTTTGTGGATTCATGCACAACGTTAAAAGTTTGGTGGACAACATGAGACAGAAAAATAAGTGGCATAAAACACGTCCTAGAAAGTCGCAGAAAGTTATACATGTAAACAAACTAAGGTGAGTTCAAGGACTGCCAAAATTAGTAGGACAAAACGGCGCTCGCCAAATACTCGAATCAGTGAAGCATGTTTAATATAAACAGTGTGCTTTATAACAATTAGGGAGGTTTGCGTCATGTTTGTCCTCCTACAGAAACCATATTAAAACAAAAAATATATTTTTTTCCCCTCAACTTTTTCCATTTTTCATACATTTTTAAAGTTAAAGTTAAAAGTTAAAGTACCAATGATTGTCACACACACACTAGGTGTGGCGAGATTATTCTCTGCATTTGACCCATCACCCTTGATCACCCCCTGGGAGGTGAGGGGAGCAGTGGGCAGCAGCGGTGGCCGCGCTCAGGAATCATTTTTGGTGATTTAACCCCCAATTCCAACCCTTGATGCTGAGTGCCAAGCAGGGAGGTAATGGGTCCCATTTTTATAGTCTTTGGTATGACTCGGCCGGGATTTGAACTCACAACCTACCGATCTCAGGGCGGACACTCTAACCACTAGGCCACTGAGTAGGTTGAAAAAGCTCCAGAGAGCCACTAGGGCGGCGCTAAAGAGCCGCATGCGGCTCTAGAGCCGCGGGTTGCCGACCCCCGGACTAAACACATTCTTGCTCGAGTTTGATGACATTTCTAATGGATTTAGGATTATGCGTGAAGAACCAGACTTAAAAGGGGCCATGTTATGATCTGTTTCTATTTTTAAAACACTTCTTGAGGTCCGCATAACATCGAAACGTCATGATCATGTTTTTTGTTATTTTCTGTTAGTTTAAGACTCCATTAGTTCCTGTTTTTGTGCATCCTTGTTTGTTTTAGTTTCCATGGCGACTGACTCATGTGTTCGGGACACGCACTTGCTCTAATCAGAGACTATTATTTAAGCCGGTCTTTGCCAGTTAGTCGTCCGGGCGTCGTTGCTTGATTCATGCTTAGTTCATGCTGCTCGTTTCATGCCACAGTTAAGTTTTGTTGTTTCATGTCCATAGTTCAGGCTAAAGTGTTAGCGTATGTTTTCCTGCGTTTCGTGCAATCGGCACGCTTTCCTTTTGTTTTAAAAATTAAAAAATTAAAAAAACCATACCGATAATAAAAAAAACGATACCGACATTTTCCGATATTACATTTTGAAGCATTTATCTCTACTAATATCCCGTCTGCGGCTTATAGTCGGGTGAGGCTTATATATGGGAAAATATGTTGTTCTTCCAAAATTTAGTGGGTGCGGCTTATATACCGGCGCGCTCTATAGTCAGGAAAATTACGGCAGTAGACTGATTGCATTAACAGCGACCGACAAGCCAGCCAAGTCAGGCGATGCTACCACCAAAACACAAGAAGAAACTTTTAGTAAGAGTCACTTCCTGCTTACAAGCTAATCTGATGCGACAAATAAAAACTACGACTATTTTATTTACCGTATTTTTCGGACTATAAGTCGCAGTTTTTTTCCATAGTTTGGCCGGGGGTGCGACTTATACTCGGGAGTGACTTATGTGTGAAATTATTAACACATTAGCGTAAAATATCAAATAATATTATATAGCTCATTCACGTAAGAGACTCGACGTATACGATTTCATGGGATTTAGCGATTAGGAGTGACAGATTGTTTGGTAAACGTATAGCATGTTCTATATGTTATAGTTATTTGAATGACTCTTACCATAATATGTGAGGTTAACACAGTGTTTTTCAACCACTGTGCCGCGCCACACTAGTGTGCCGTAAAATACAGTCTGGTGTGCCGTGGGAGATTATCTAATTTCACCTATTTGGGTTAAAAATATTTTTTGCAAACCAGTAATTATAGTCGGCAAATTATATGTTGTTGTTGAGTGTCGGTGCTGTCTAGAGCTCGGCAGAGTAACCGTGTAATACTCTTCCATATCAGTAGGTGGCAGCCGGTAGCTAATTGCTTTGTAGATGTCGGAAACAGCGGGAGGCATGGTGCAGGTAAAAAGGTGTCTAATGCTTAAACCAAAAATTAAAAAAAGGTGAGTGCCCCTAAGAAAAGGCATTGAAGCTTAGGGAAGGCTATGCAGAACGAAACTAAAACTGCTACAAAGTAAACAAAAACAGAATGCTGGACGACAGCAAAGACTTAATGTGTGTGGAGCAGACGGCGTCCACAAAGTCCATCCGAACATGACATGTTGACGGCGTGGCGAAGTTGGTAGCGTGGCCGTGCCAGCAATCGGAGGGTTGCTGGTTACTGGGGTTCAATCCCCACCTTCTACCATCCTAGTCATGTCCGTTGTGTCCTTGGGCAAGACACTTCACCCCTTGCTCCTGGTTAGCGCCTTGCATGGCAGCTCTCGCCATCAGTGTGTGAATGTGTGTGTGAATGGGTGAATGTGGAAATAGTGTCAAAGCGCTTTGAGTACCTTGAAGGTAGAAAAGCGCTATACAAGTATAACCCATTTACCATTTATCATTTAATGCTGGACGACAGCAAAGACTTAATGTGTGTGGAGCAGACGGCGTCCACAAAGTCCATCCGAACATGACATGACAATCAACAATGTCCCTACAAAGAAGGATAAAAACAACTGAAATATATACCGTATTTTCCGCACCATAAGGCGCCCTGGGTTAAAAGCCGCGCCTTCAATGAACGGCATATTTCAAAACTTTGTCCACCTATAAGCCGCCCGGTGTTGTAAGCCGCATCTAACTGCACTAAAGGAATGTCAAAAAAACAGTCAGATAGGTCAGTCAAACTTTAATAATATATTAAAAACCAGCGTTCTAACAACTCTGTTCACTCCCAAAATGTACGCAAATGTGCAATCACAAACATACGTATATCAACATGGACAGAGCTGCGTGAAAAAAGCCACCCGGCCTCTTCGCGTAAATTTAAACTTACCTTAACCACTCGCTCATCTTTTCTTCATCCATCCCTTCGAGTTAGCTTTTATGATGACGCCGGCTGGAAAGGTCTCTTTTGGCAAGGTCTTCCTTTTGAATATCACCATGGGTGGAAGTTTCTGGCCATTAGCATGGCAAGCTAGAACCACAGTGAAGGATGACTTCTCATTCCCTGTGGTGCGAATATTCACCGTACGTGCTCCCGTTGTATCCACAGTGCGGTTCACAGGAATATCAGTTGCTGTGAAATAGTAATCCGTGTGCGGATGGAGAGATTGCGTCTTTTCATGAACCGGATCCCTGACGCTTAGTAGGAGCCATTTTGTGGTCTTTACAGATGTAAACACACAAAGGAAATGAAACGTACGGTATATCCGCGCGCTTTTTCTTCTTCTACGCGGGCGGGTGGTTGCTTACAGTAGAAGAAGAAGCGCTTCCTGTTCTATGGGGGCGGGTGCTCACCTTGGCGGTTGCTTGCGTAGAAGAAGAAGCGCTTCCTGTTCTACCGGGAAAAAAGATGGCGGCTGTTTACCGAAGTTGCGAGATCGAAACTTTATGAAAATGAATCTTAATATTAATCCATATATAAAGCGCACCGGGTTAAAAGCCGCACTGTCAGCTTTTGAGTAAATTTGTGGTTTTTAGGTGCGGCTAATAGTGCGGAAAATACGGTATGTATGGGAAATATCGTTCAAAGGAAGACATGAAACTGCTACAGGAAAATACCCCAAAAAAAAGAACGCAAGACAAGAACTAAAACACTCCACATAGGAAAACAGCAAAAAAAACTCCAAATAAGTCACGGCGTGATGTGACAGGTGGTGATATTACACCTACTTTGAGACAAGAACTATAGTGATGCATGATTGGTTATGCTTTGAAGTCCAACAATTGCGACAACAACTTTTTACTGTCAACGGAGTTTCGTTTTTTTAATTTTTTCAACGCAAAAAATGTGCCTGGGCTCACAAAAGGTTGAAAAACACTGCGTTAACATACCAGGCATGTTCTCAGTTGGTTATTTATGCCTCATATAACGTACACTTATTCAGCCTGTTGTTCACTATTCTTTATTTATTTTATTATTTTTTTCATTTTATTTTTATTGACATCCAGCATCAGACATTCCTATCCATTACATCATATTCACATCAATCATATATCTAGTGTCTGCCCTAAATGTCAAAATATTTTTGTTTATATCCCACCCATACCACTCACCCCCCCCCACCCCCCCAAAAAAGAAAAAAAAAAGTAATATCTACAAATACATCAATTAAATAAACAAAGAAAGAAAGAGAAAAAAAAGAAAAGAAAAAAGAAAAGAAAGATAAATAATAATACAAACCCCGTTTCCATATAAATTGGGAAATTGTGTTAGATTTGCAAATCCTTTTCAACCCATATTCAGTTGAATGTGCTACAAAGACAACATATTTGATGTTCAAACTGATAAACTTTTTTGTTTTTGCAAATAATCATACATTTGATGCCAGCAACACGTGACAAAGAAGTTGGGAAAGGTGGCAATAAATACTGATAAAGTTGAGGAATGCTCATCAAACACTTATTTGGAACATCCCACAGGTGAACGGGCAATTTGGGAACAGGTGGGTGCCATGATTGGGTATAAAAGTAGATTCCATGAAATGCTCAGTCATTCACAAACAAGGATGGGGCGAGGGTCACCACTTTGTCAACAAATGTGTGAGCACATTGTTGAACAGTTTAAGAAAAACATTTCTGAAGCAGCTATTGCAAGGAATTTAGGGATTTCACCATCTACGGTCCGTAATATCATCAAAGGGTTCAGAGAATCTGGAGAAATCACTGCACGTAAGCAGCTAAGCCCGTGACCTTCGATCCCTCAGGCTGTACTGCATCAACAAGCGACATCAGTGTGTAAAGGATATCACCACATGGGCTCTGGAACACTTCAGAAACCCACTGTCAGTAACTACAGTTGGTCGCTACATCTGTAAGTGCAAGTTAAAACTCTCCTATGCAAGGCGAAAAACGTTTGTCAACAACACCCAGAAACGTCGTCGGCTTCGCTGGGCCTGAGCTCATCTAAGATGGACTGATACAAGGTGGAAAAGTGTTCTGTGGTCTGACGAGTCCACATTTCAAATTGTTTTTGGAAACTGTGGACGTCGTGTCCTCCGGACCAAAGAGGAAAAGAACCACCCGGACTGTTCTAGGCGCAAAGTTGTAAGGCCAGCATGTGTGATGGTATGGGGGTATATTAGTGCCCAAGACATGGGTAACTTACACATCTGTGAAGGCGCCATTAATGCTGAAAGGTACATACAGGTTTTGGAGCAACATATGTTGCCATCCAAGCAACGTTATCATGGACGCCCCTGCTTATTTCAGCAAGACAATGCCAAGCCACGTGTTACATCAACGTGGCTTCATAGTAAAAGAGTGCGGGTACTACACTGGCCTGCCTGTAGTCCAGACCTGTCTCCTATTGAAAATGTGTGGCGCATTATGAAGCCTAAAATACCACAACAGAGATCCCCGGACTGTTGAACAACTTAAGCTGTACATCAAGCAAGAATGGGAAATAATTCCACCTGAGAAGCTTCAAAAATGTGTCTCCTCAGTTCCCAAACGTTTACGGAGTGTTGTTAAAAGGAAAGGCCAGGTAACACAGTGGTGAACATGCCCTTTCCCAACTACTTTGGCACGTGTTGCAGCCATGAAATTCTAAGTTAATTATTATTTGCAAAAAAAACATAAAGTTTATGAGTTTGAACATCAAATATCTTGTCTTTGTAGTGCATTCAATTGAATATGGGTTGAAAAGGATTTGCAAATCATTGTATTCCGTTTATATTTACATCTAACACAATGTCCCAACTCATATGGAAACGGGGTTTGTACATTAATAATAGTAATCAGAAATAAAATATAATATAAACAGATACCTAAATATATATATATATATATATATATATATATATATATATATATATACCCACACATACATATATAAATACATATATATACATACATACATATACACTTATAGGGAGTAATCCCCTTTTTTTTTTTGGCAATACAATCACTAATTCGAAAAATTAAAGTCAGGTTTATGGGGCGTGACATAGTTGACCCAATTTTCCCAGTATGAAGTAAATTTCTCCAATTTATAATTAATAAAGGCGGTTATCTTCTCCATTTCATATATGTCCATTGTTGTTTCCATCCATTGCTTCAAAGTTGGGCTCTCCTGGGATATCCATTTCCTAGTAATGGTCTTTTTTACAAGCCACCAGTAGGACATTCATTAAGTGTTTATCTTTCTTCAGCCAGTCCTGAGGTACATGTCCAAAAAACACATTTTTTACTTTTACTTTATTTATTTTAAGTTGCCTTTCAAATGTCTATTCTTGGTGTTGGGTTTTATCAAATACATTCCCCCAACAAATGCGACTTATATTCCAGTGCGACTTATATATGATTTTTTCCTTCTTTATTATGCATTTTCGGCCGGTGCGACTTATACTCCGGTGCGACTTATATATGATTTTTTCCTTCTTTATTATGCATTTTCGGCCGGTGCGACTTATACTCCGGTGCGACTTATATATGATTTTTTTTCCTTCTTTATTATGCATTTTCGGCCGGTGCGACTTATACTCCGGTGCGACTTATATATGATTTTTTTCCTTCTTTATTATGCATTTTCGGCCGGTGCGACTTATACTCCGGTCCGACTTATATGTGATTTTTTCCTTCTTTATTATGCATTTTCGGCCGGTGCGACTTATACTCCGGTGCGACTTATATATGATTTTTTCCTTCTTTATTATGCATTTTCGGCCGGTGCGACTTATACTCCGGTGCGACTTATATATGGTTTTTTCCTTCTTTATTATGCATTTTTGGCCGGTGCGACTTATACTCCGGTGCGACTTATATATATGATTTTTTCCTTCTTTATTATGCATTTTCGGCCGGTGCGACTTATACTCCAGTGCGACTTATATATGATTTTTTCCTTCTTTATCATGCATTTTCGGCCGGTGCGACTTATACTCCGGTGCGACTTATATATGATTTTTTTCCTTCTTTATTATGCATTTTCGGCCGGTGCGACTTATACTCCGGTGCGACTTATATATGATTTTTTTCCTTCTTTATTATGCATTTTCGGCCGGTGCGACTTATACTCCGGTCCGACTTATATGTGATTTTTTCCTTCTTTATTATGCATTTTCGGCCGGTGCGACTTATATATGATTTTTTCCTTCTTTATTATGCATTTTCGGCCGGTGCGACTTATACTCCGGTGCGACTTATATATGATTTTTTCCTTCTTTATTATGCATTTTTGGCCGGTGCGACTTATACTCCGGTGCGACTTATATATATGATTTTTTCCTTCTTTATTATGCATTTTCGGCCGGTGCGACTTATACTCCAGTGCGACTTATATATGATTTTTTCCTTCTTTATCATGCATTTTCGGCCGGTGCGACTTATACTCCGGTGCGACTTATATATGATTTTTTCCTTCTTTATTATGCATTTTCGGCCGGTGCGACTTATATATATGATTTTTTCCTTCTTTATTATGCATTTTCGGCCGGTGCGACTTATACTCCGGTGCGACTTATATATATGATTTTTTCCTTCTTTATTATGCATTTTCGGCCGGTGCGACTTATACTCCAGTGCGACTTATATATGATTTTTTCCTTCTTTATTATGCATTTTCGGCCGGTGCGACTTATACTCCGGTGCGACTTATATATGATTTTTCCCTTCTTTATTATGCATTTCCGGCCGGTGCGACTTATACTCCGGTGCGACTTATATATGATTGTTTTCCTTCTTTATTATGCATTTTCGGCCGGTGCGACTTATACTCCGGTGCGACTTATATGTGATTTTTTCCTTCTTTATTATGCATTTTCGGCCGGTGCGACTTATACTCCGGTGCGACTTATATATGATTTTTTCCTTCTTTATCATGCATTTTCGGCCGGTGCGACTTATACTCCGGTGCGACTTATATATGATTTTTTCCTTCTTTATTATGCATTTTCGGCCGGTGCGACTTATATATATGATTTTTTCCTTCTTTATTATGCATTTTCGGCCGGTGCGACCTATACTCCGGTGCGACTTATATATGATTTTTTCCTTCTTTATTATGCATTTTCGGCCGGTGCGACTTATACTCCGGTGCGACTTATATATATGATTTTTTCCTTCTTTATTATGCATTTTCGGCCGGTGCGACTTATACTCCGGTGCGACTTAGATATGATTTTTTCCTTCTTTATTATGCATTTTCGGCCGGTGCGACTTATACTCCGGTGCGACTTATATATGATTTTTTCCTTCTTTATAATGCATTTTCGGCCGGTGCGACTTATACTCCGGTGTGACTTATATATGATTTTTTCCTTCTTTATTATGCATTTTCGGCCGGTGCGACTTATACTCCGGTGCGACTTATATATGATTTTTTCCTTCTTTATTATGCATTTTCGGCCGGTGCGACTTATACTCCGGTGCGACTTATATATGATTTTTTCCCTTCTTTATTATGCATTTTCGGCCGGTGCGACTTATACTCCGGTGCGACTTATATATGATTTTTTCCTTCTTTATTATGCATTTTCGGCCGGTGCGACTTATACTCCGGTGCGACTTATATATATGATTTTTTCCTTCTTTATTATGCATTTTCGGCCGGTGCGACTTATACTCCGGTGCGACTTATATATGATTTTTTCCTTCTTTATTATGCATTTTCGGCCGGTGCGACTTATACTCCGGTGCGACTTATACTCCGGTGCGACTTATATATGATTTTTTCCTTCTTTATTATGCATTTTCGGCCGGTGCGACTTATACTCCGGTGCGACTTATATATGATTTTTTCCTTCCTTATTATGCATTTTCGGCCGGTGCGACTTACACTCCAGTGCGACTTATATATGATTTTTTCCTTCTTTATTATGCATTTTCGGCCGGTGGCGACTTATACTCCGGTGCGACTTATATATTATTTTTTCCTTCATTATTATGCATTTTCGGCCGGTGCGACTTATACTCCGGTGCGACTTATATATGATTTTTTTCCTTCTTTATTATGCATTTTCGGCCGGTGCGACTTATACTCCGGTGCGACTTATATATGATTTTTTCCTTCTTTATTGTGCATTTTCGGCCGGTGCGACTTATACTCCGGTGCGACTTATACATGATTTTTTCCTTCTTTATTATGCATTTTCGGCCGGTGCGACTTATACTCCGGTGCGACTTATACTCCGGAAAATTCAGTATTTATTTTTTTCATGTAGCAAACATTTTCTTATCCCTGCAGACATTTGGGATGAATACACTTCGTGAAGCGAACCATCTGGTCCGTCAGCTTTGTAAAAAAGCTCTGCCAATTCGCTGCCGACATTGATGACCGTGCACGGCCGAGCCGCATCAAAAAATTGACGTTAAATAACCGGACTTAATCCGACCAATCGTTGCCACTCATATTCCAATACCAGCATGACATTTACGTTTTCAAAATGTGTGAATATTTCTACCTTTTCAATAGAAAAATGGACAAGGACGTCCCTCTGAATGTGTTTTGCAGCAGCAGTGGTGTTGACCTTGCAGTCAATCGGGTTTGCTCCCCAGCGCTAAAAGGCTACCTCAGTAATGAGCAATTTGTGTAACGACTTGTGTAATTGCCGCTGCATATTTCTCCTCACCTTTGAAAACACCAATTTTTCAGTCCTTCATTTGAGGTTTGTTGTGTATTTTACACTTTCACAGCCAAACGGTTTAAGGCCATTACCCACTTGTCCGCATTTGCGAGAATAATGGAAGGTTTATGACGTTTTTTTTTTAGATAGTCTTTGAGACAAAACTGAAGAGGGATCGTTTGGAATAGACAAAAGACAGCATTTTCAAGACCAAGGACCACCAAACAGATGAAGTGGGTATATAAATGTTGTATTTTTATATATATTTTGTTTAAGAAATTGTGTGTTTAATCAAATGAGGGTTAGAACTAAACTAGATATAATAATTTCTGAAGAAATGATGTATGAACGCTATAAAAAGTGAAGCCAAATTAAAATGCTGCCAAAAACTGCATGGATACATTAGCTGAACTGAAGTGCTAAATAAATGTAAGTAACATGTAAGTCATAACACAAGAAGGGAAAACATGAATAAGTACAAAATCCATGACTTTTTTGGTGTAAATATCTAAAGGTAGCTATATTGCTAACATAAAACGTTAGCATGCCAACGTTGCACCAGTTAGCATGGTTGGAAATTTGTACCGAGTAACAAAATCCATGAATTTTAGGTGTAAATGTCTCAAAGTAGCTGTGATGCTAACATAAAACGTCAGCATACTAACATGGGAACAGTTAGCATGCTTGGAAATTTGTGCCGAGTAACAAAATCCATGAATTGTAGGTGTTAATGTCTCAAAGTAGCTATAATGCTAACATACAAAGTTAGCATGCTGATTTGGGAACAGTTAGTAGAGTTGTAAAGTAGTGCCAGGTAACAGAATTAATGAGTTTTAGGTGTAAACATCTAAACGTAGCTATTATTTTAGAATGAAATGTTAGCATGCTAACATGGGAACAGTAAGCATGGTTGTGAATTTGTACCGAGTAACAAAATCCATGAATTTTAGGTGTAAATGTCTCAAAGTAGCTATAATGCTAACAAACAAAGTTAACATTTTGATTTGGGAACAGTTAGAAAAATTGTAAAGTAGTTCCAGGTAACAGAATTAATGAGTTTTAGGTGTAAATATCTAAACGTAGCTATTATTTTAACATGAGATGTTAGCATGCTAATATGGGAACAGTAAGCATGGTTGTGAATTTGTACCGAGTAACAAAATCCATGAATTTTAGGTGTAAATTTCTCAAAGTAGCTATAATGCTAACATACAAAGTGAGCATTTTGATTTGGGAACAGTTAGCATAGTTGTAAAGTAATTCCAGGTAACAGAATTAATGAGTTTTAGGTGTAAATATCCAAACGTAGCTATTATTTTAACATGAAATGTTAGCATGCTAACATGGGAACAGTAAGCATGGTTGTGAATTTGTACCGAGTAACAAAATCCATGAATTTTAGGTGTAAATGTCTCAAAGTAGCTATAATGCTAACATACAAAGTTAGCATGCTGATCTGGGAACAGTTAGCATAGTTGTAAAGTAGTTCCAGGTAACAGAATTAATGAGTTTTAGGTGTAAATATCTAAACGTAGCTATTATTTTAACATGAAATGTTAGCATGCTAACATGGGAACAGTAAGCATGGTTGGGAATTTGTGCTGAGTAACAAAATCCATGAATTTTAGATGTAAATGTCTCAAAGTAGCTATAATGCTAACATACAAAGTTAGCATGCTGATCTGGGAACAGTTAGCATAGTTGCAAAGTAGTGCCAGGTAACAGAATTAATGAATTTTAGGTGTAAACGTCTAAAAGTAGCTATAATACTAACATACAAAGTTAGCTTGCTAACATAGAAAAAACTAGCTGATTGTCAAGTAATAAAATCCATGAATTTTTGGTGTAAACTCCTTAAAGTAGCTATAACGCTAACATAAAACATTGGTATGCTGACATGGGAACAGTTAGCATGGTTGCAAATTTGTGCCAAGTAACAAAATCCATGGATTTTAGGTGTAAATGTCTCAAAGTAGCTATAATGCTAACATATAAAGTTAGCATGCTGATCTGGGAACCGTTAGCAGAGTTGTAAAGTAGTACCGGGTAACAGAATTAATGAGTTTTAGGTGTAAACGTCTAAAAGTAGCTATAATGTTAACATTATACACGTGTGTGTATATATATATATATATATATATATATATATATATATATATATATATATATATATATATATATATATATATACATACCTGCCAACTTTTGAAATCAGAAAAACCTAGTAGCCAGGGTCCAAGGGCCGCAGGCCCCGGTAGGTCCAGGACAAAGTCCTGGTGGGGGGTTCAGGGCTTCGCCCCCCGACGCAAAATGATTATTAGCATTCAGACAGGTTAAAATGTTGCTAAAACCATCACTTTTCTATCAGTCACAGTGACTTTTCAAAACAAAAATATTACAGCAAAAATCATATGGGTTGATTGACATGTTTATTCTGTAAGCTAACTTCAATAGTTTGAAATTATTTTGACAGTTAATGCCAGTTATCCTGTCAACCTTTCACAAGACTTCAATTTGTTAATTGAAAGTATAAACAGTATAAACACTTTTTACAGTAAACAAATGGTAAAACAGTACTAAACAATTCCATAAAAAAAAAAATTGGTGTCATTATTAACTTTCTGTCCAAGCTTGTATAATCTACTGCCTTGTTCAATTGTAAAAAATATTCTGTGCCTAAAATTCACATTTCTATCACAATTATCATACTGTAAACATGGTAAGCTAACTTCATTAAAATTAATAGTCCTGTCAATAGCATGGAATTACAATTCAAATGTAGTTTTTTTGTAAGCCTTTCAAAAGAATTCAAAATATGAAAAATGAATGCAAATTAATTTAAGCCATCAGACACTTGAAAAGTGGCACATCACATCTCTAATGTAATCATTTTAACTTTTCAACAGAAATAGCACTGCAAAAATATTAAGGACATACTTCTGTATTTTGGTAGTTATGCTGTCAACATTTAACAAGATTTCTTCAACTTGGACTTGAAAGCATAAATAGTATAAACACTTTTAACAGTATAACAGTACTAAACAATTCCAATAGATAACATCGGTGTCATTACCTTTTTGTGGCTAAAATCCGAAAAACGTTGAAAGTTGTCCACTTGTATCGCTAGCAACGGCATTAGACTTGTGTTTTTTTTGTCCCAACGTGGTCTTTTACATCGCTAATTCCTCCGTGTCCGATCGAAAAATATTGTCTGCACAAGGTGCAATTCGCGTAGTTTTCACCCTTTTTGGAACGGATAATTATTCCCGGTTAGGCTTTTGAATATTCTTCACGGAATGACTGCAGTTTTCTTTTCGGTTTAAGACTCGTTTGCGATGTTTCTCCGGCTGATTCCATGATCGTTCGCTCGTTTGGAAACAATGGCAACAGGTGCCTCGTGCTTGGCAGCGGTGCCATAAATAGCCTCGCGCATTTTAATTTTTTATTTTTTTTTTAATTAATGAAAAAACGTATTTTTTATCACTGCAACCGTAACCCGGAATAGGTTGATGAAAACCGTACTAATTACGGGAAAACCGGAGTAGTTGGCAGGTATGTATATATATATATATACGTATATATGTATTTATATGTATATATGTATATATATATATATATATATATATATATATATATATATATATATATATATATATATATATATATATATATATATATAAACACACGTATGTATATATATATATCAGGGGATTTTATAAATACATTTTATAAAATCCCCTGAAGAGCAGGGAAACCTGCGAAACAGGCTTGTAGGGATGATATAGCCTCTGTGTTTTTTCCTGACCTAACGTATATTCCGCTCTACCCCGGTATTGATTATATATATAAACCTATATATACACGTATATGTGTATATATATATATATATATATATATATATATATATATATACACACACACGTGTGTGTGTGTGTGCATAATTAAGAAACAGGGTGAGATCATTGTGTTCATCTCTTCCAGCAGTACTTCCTGTTGAAGGATTAAAGGACGACAAAAATAAAAACATCTCTCTCTCGCTATGATTTCATCAGCATCCTAAAGGCACCTTCTCTGACTTGTCAACTGAACTTTTTTTCCCCAGAAAAACAAAACAAAAACAAAAAAACCCCACTTTTTTTTCCCCCCACCCATCCCCTGAGTTCAATTTGTGCTGCCATCGGCAATTTTAAAGAGGAATGAGTTCTTTCACGAAGCTAAAATGCAATCATCTTTTGTTTTGAGACTCTCAGCATCTCCCTCCCTCCACACACCCCGCTCATGAGGCTTTATTCTCGGGTCTGATGTATGAAGTGACCTGACACCGGGCGCACGGTGGGAGGGTGTTTATTCAGCGCGGGAGATGACGAACGAACGCTCTGACCGTCTCCGGTGTCGGTCTTTGCGGTCGCCTCATTAGGTCGACTTCTTATCCAAGCCACAATGGATCGGATATTCAAATCCTGCAGAAGCGTGCACCGGCAGAGAGAACGTTCCGGACGTGAATATGAAAAGGGACGGTCCGAGACTTGTGTTTAGATCGGGGGAGGTCTGCAACCTGCGGCTCTAGAGCTTTTTTCAAAAATGTATGAAAATAGAAAAATATTTTTGTTTTAATAGTGTTTCTGTTGGAGGACAAACATGACACAAACCTCACTAATTGTTAGAAATCCCACTGTTTATATTAAACGTGATTCTCTGATGAGAGTATTTGGTGAGCGCCGTTTTGTCCTACTAATTTTGGCGGCCCGTGAACTCACCGTAGTTTGTTTATATCAGGGGTGTCAAACTCATTTTAGATGGGGAAAAATCTACTCCCAAGTGGGCCAGGCTGGTAAAATCACGGCACGATGACTAGGGATGATGTTTGAGAAGAAATTATCGAGTTCCTGTCATGTCTGTGTAATCATGTTTTGTTTTAGTCATGTTTTGTTTTGTTTAGTTATTGGACTCTTTAGTTTCTGGCTTTTCACTCCCTTGTCTTGTTTCCATAGTTACCCGTTAGTTTCACCTGTTCCACGTTCGGACTCATTGTGCACTCTTGTTTGTCACCATAGCAACCCATTAGTTTTCACCTGTCACGTCACGCACCTGTTTCACGTTTTAAAGTTAAAGTTAAAGTACCAATGATTGTCACACACACACTAGGTGTGGCGAGATTATTCTCTGCATTTGACCCATCACCCTTGATCACCCCCTGGGAGGTGAGGGGAGCAGTGGGCAGCAGCGGTGGCCGCGCCCGGGAATCATTTTGGTGATTTAACCCCCAATTCCAACCCTTGATGCTGAGTGCCAAGCAGGGAGGTAATGGGTCCCATTTTTATAGTCTTTGGTATGACTCGGCCGGGGTTTGAACTCACAACCTACCGATCTCAGGGCGGACACTCTAACCACTAGGCCACTGAGTAGGTTGGTTTGAGTCACGCACCTGTTTTCGTTAATCATGTCTGTAGTATTTAAGTTCATTGTTTTCAGTTTGTCTTTCTGGTGACATCCCACATTTATGCTCTGCACATTTCTGACACTTTTTTTCATGTCCATCTTTCACGCTGCTCCTTTTGTCCATGCCAAGTAAGTTTTGTTTATTAATGCCACAGTTAGTGTTTTTGTTGTCGTTCATAGTTTCTGCCTTTGTGCAAGTATTTGTTTTCATAGCCAAGTTGTTTCTCCGCCACTGTGCGCGCTTTTCGTTTGTATTTTTTTTGATAAGTTTAAATAAATATGTTCTCACATTCCCGTCTCGCCCGAGCCAACTTTCCGTTGCCTTCTAGAAAAACTAAACCCCAGGACCAAGTCATGACAGTTCCAGCCCATTATCGAATCCTCTTATCGAACCGATTCCTTATCGATTCTCTTATCGAATCCAGATAGGTTGAAAAAAAACACAATATTTGGTTTAACAAAAGCTCACTTTTATTTTATAAGAAAAAAATAAAATAAAATAAATAAATAAATATTGACTATTATTCCCTAAAAAAATAAAATAAATAAATATTGACTGTTGTTACCCAAAGTATATCAAGTGGGATTTTCCAGAAAAACAAATATATACAGTAACACAAAAACAACCTGTCTCTGTGATCACTATAGGTGAATAGCCATGCCTTGAGGCGTTTTTTCCGGTCCATTATTTTTGCTGCTTGTGTGACATCACAGGAAATGATGTCCCACAGGGCATTTCTTGTGGGACGGGATTCGTTCCCAGGGATTCGAATAAAGAACCAACCTCTTTTTCTTTACTATAGTGGCCTCGATAACGGGAACCGGTTCTCAAAAAGGGATTAGAGTCCACGGAATCTTATCGAACGGTTCTTTTCTTATCGAACAACCGGGAGAACCGGTTTCGAACATCATCCCTAACGATAACTTAAAAATAAAGACAACTTCAGATTGTTTTCTTTGTTTAAAAAACAGAACAAGCACATTCTGAAAATGTACAAATCATAATGTTGAGGTTTTTTTTTTTTTTTTTACAGTTACATGTTGCGGTTAATAGTATATATACTTTATTTGTCATTATTTTCTGAATACAGTATAGTCAACTCATTGGTGTTAATTTTCAACTTTTAAAGATGACAAAATGATATTCAAATCAAACTACAGGATGTTATTTATGTAGTTTGGTCATTTTCCTCGACTGATGTGCTTAACATCATGTGGTTTATTTTGTACATATGTAGCATCATCTACAAAGATACATATAATTGCTATTGCGACATCCAGTGGACACATTTAGAACAGCAGTTTCTCTCATTCAAAAATTTCAGGTTAATTTTCATACTCTGCAAACTCATCCCGCGGCCGTACGTTTGACACCCCTGGTTTACAAGTACAACTTTCTTCAACGATGCCACAGAAAGACGTGTTTCATGCCACTCGTTCGTTGTCTCATTTTGTCCACCAAACGTTTTATACTGTGCGTGAATGCACAAAGGTGAACTTTGTTGATGTTATTGACTTGTGCGGAGCGCTAATCAGGCATATTTGGTCAGTGCATGACTGCAAGCTAATTGATGCTAACATGCTATTTAGGCTAGCTGTATCTACATATTGCATCATTATGCCTCGTTTGTAGGTATATTTGAGCTCATTTCATTTCCTACGTCCTCTGTGTATTTAATTTCTGTATGTAATATTGGCTGCATTTCTCATAGTTGTTTGTGTGCCATCTTGTTCCAGACCACAGCAAACGTTACCCAGCTGTAAAGATTGTAATACATCTATTAAAAGAAAACAGCCTGCCGTTTGGCCATTAAAAGCCAGTCATTTCCAGGAGAAATCTCACCTTCTCAGTAGCCTCTGATGTACTAATGGTTTCTAATGTTGTAAAAATGTGTAGAATAAATATTACATTTCAACATTTCTGTCAACGAAGATTTGTGTCAGCCTGCGACACATAGTCATTTTGATAGTAGGCTAATATAGCTAATATAGACACTTATATCATGTGTTGCCTTCATTAAAACACTTATATAAGACTTTTAAAGTCATTTTGATAGTAGGCTAATATAGGCACATGTGTTGCCTTCGTTATAACGCTTATACAAGACTTTTAAAGTCATTTTGATAGTAGGCTAATATAGCTAATATAGACACTTACACCATGTGTTGCCGTCATTATAACACTTATATAAGACTTTTAAAGTCATTTTGATAGTAGGCTAATATAGCTAATATAGACACTTACATCATGTGTTGACTTCATTATAACACTTATAGAAAACTTTTTAAAGTCATTTTGATAGTAGGCTAATATAGACACTTACGTCATGTGTTGCCTTCATTATAACACTTATATAAGACGTTTAAAGTCGTTTTTTGATAGTAGGCTAATATACAGTAACTAATATAGACACTTACGTCATGTGTTGCCTTCATTATAACACTTATATAGGACTTTTAAAGTCATTTTGATTGTAGGCTAATATAACGAATATAGCCACTTACATCATGTTTTGACTTCATTATAACACTTATAGAAAACTTTTTAAAGTCATTTTGATAGTAGGCTTATGGAGACACATCATGTGTTGCCTTCATTATAACACTTATATAAGACGTTTAAAGTTGTTTTTTGATAGTAGGCTAATATACAGTAACTAATATAGACACTTACGTCATGTGTTGCCTTCATTATAACACTTATATAAGACTTTTAAAGTCATTTTGATAGTAGGCTAATATAGCTAATATAGACACTTACATCATGTGTTGACTTCATTATAACACTTATAGAAAACTTTTTAAAGTCATTTTGATAGTAGGCTTATGTAGACACATCATGTGTTGCCTTCATTATAACACTTATATAAGACTTTTAAAGTCATTTTGATAGTAGGCTAGTATAGCTAATATAGACACTTACGTCATGTGTTGCCTTCATTATAACACTTATATAAGACTTTTAAAGTCATTTTGATAGTAGGCTAATACAGACACATCATGTGTTGCCTTCGTTATAACGCTTATATAAGACTTTTAAAGTCATTTTGATAGTAGGCTAATATAGACACATCATGTGTTGCCTTCATTATAACGCTTATATAAGACTTTTAAAGTCATTTTGATAGTAGGCTAGTATAGCTAATATAGACACTTACGTCATGTGTTGCCTTCATTATAACACTTATATAAGACTTTTAAAGTCATTTTGATAGTAGGCTAATACAGACACATCATGTGTTGCCTTCGTTATAACGCTTATATAAGACTTTTAAAGTCATTTTGATAGTAGGCTAATATAGACACTTACATCATGTGTTGACTTCATTATAACACTTATAGAAAACTTTTTAAAGTCATTTTGATAGTAGTCTACATAAGCCTAGTAGGCTTATGTAGACTACATGATGAGTTGCCTTCATTATAACACTTATAACTCATGATGTGTCTACATAAGCCTAGCAGGCTTATGTAGACACATCATGAGTTGCCTTCATTATAACACTTATATAAGACTTTTAAAGTCATTTTGATAGTAGGCTAATATAGCTAATATAGACACTTACGTCATTTGTTGCCTTCATTATAACACTTATATAGGACTTTTAAAGTCATTTTGATAGTAGGCTAATATAACGAATATAGCCACTTACATCATGTGTTGCCTTCATTATAACACGTATATAAGACTTTTACAGTCATTTTGATAGTAGGCTAATATAGACACTCACGTCATGTGTTGCCTTCATTATAACACTTATATAGGACTTTTAAAGTAATTTTGATAGTAGGCTTATATAGCTAATATAGACACTTACGTCATGTGTTGCCTTCATTATAACACTTATATAAGACTTTTAAAGTCATTTTGATAGTAGGCTAATATAACGAATATAGCCACTTACATCATGTGTTGCCTTCATTATAACACTTATATAAGACTTTTACAGTCATTTTGATAGTAGGCTAATATAGACACTCACGTCATGTGTTGCCTTCATTATAACACTTATATAAGACTTTTAAAGTCATTTTGATAGTAGGCTAATATAGACACTTACATCATGTGTTGACTTCATTATATAAGACTTTAAATTTTTTGCGGCTCCAGACAGATTTTTTTTTTTTTTTTTAGTATTTTTGGTCCAATATGGCTCTTTTAACATTTCGGGTTGCCGACCCCTGGTTTAGATCATTTAAGGCAGAGGTTCTCAGACTGTTCTCACCAAAGTACCGCCTCAGAAAACACTCCCAGTACCACCACCACGGCCAACATTAAAGCGCAGTATCTCAGTAGGCCAAAGTACTCATTAAAAACAAGGCAGAGGTTTCATCTAACACAAATATTTAATATTTTTGGCCACCAGTTTGAACAGTAACACTGTGTTTGGATTTTTTGAGCCTCCCCCAGAATGGAGGCTAAAAGTCTACGCTTAAGTCTTTTTTTTAAAAAATTAAATTTTTAATCCCTTGTGCTGGTTTATAAAGGAAAATCATAAAAACTTGTAACATTTTCGTTTTTCTTTTGCAGTAAGAACTGATCTTCAAATACACCTTTTTACGAAAATAAATCCCTATAACTGCCATAGTCAGTTCCGTAGTGCTCCTGGTGATAATGTCCGTCAATCATGCAACCTTTTACATTTTAGCGTCAGAGTCATGCCATTCAGACTGGAAAAGGTCGAGTCGTGGGACTGGAGAGCAGTCTATAGTTAGTTGTTTTGCTCCGAGACGTAATCCAATTACTGCCTGGGTGGGTTTTCTGCTACAGCTTGGGTTTTTTCCCCCCCAATAAGAACATACACAAGTAGTTAATAGTGGACTACGGTATACATTAAGTGTATTACAGTGTTATTAATAGTGGACTATGGTATTACAGTAAGTGTATTACAGTGTTATTAATAGTGGACTATGGTATTACAGTAAGTGTATTACAGTGTTATTAATAGTGGACTATGGTATTACAGTAAGTATATTACAGTGTTATTAATAGTGGACTATGGTACAGTAAGTGTATTACAGTGTTATTAATAGTGGGACTATGTATACAGTAAGTGTTTTACAGTGTTAGTACTGAGGGTACACTCCACCGTGTCTTTTGTTATTCCATTTTTAAAGACTATTCAGTGAACATGCAGGGTTAATGTACAAATACTCTCCCTAAAAAGTCCATCCATACCTTGTTTTACCTTCTTATCCCTTTTATTTTATTTCTAATTTTTTTTCCTATTTAATTTTTTTTTTACATTTTACCTTTTTTTTTTTTACCTTTTTTTTTTTTATTACTTCATATCTAAGTTATTTTACATTCTAATTAACTTATTTAACTTTTTATTTATCTTTTTTTGACCTTCTTTTACATTCTATACAACTTTGTTACCTTTCATTTACCTTCTATCTGCCTTCTTTTACCTTTTTTTTAACTGTTTTATTTTCTTTTACCTTCTTAAATCACTTTTTAACCTTTTATTTTCTTTTATTGACCTTCTCTTATTTTATTTTTTTTCTAATTTTTTTTCTTATTTTATCTTCTTTTACATTATTTTACCTTTTATTTACCTTTTTTTTAAACTTTATATCTAACCTATTTTACATTCTAATTAACTTATTTGACCTTTTATTTATCTTTTTTGACCTTCTTTTACATTCTTTATACAACTTTGTTACCTTTCATTTACCTTCTATTTGCCTTCTTTTCCCTTTTTTTTTAACTGTTTTATTTTCTTTTACCTTCTTAAATCACTTTTTAACCTTTTACTTTCTTTTATTGACCTTCTCTTATTTTAAAATTTTTTCTAATTTTTTTTCTTATTTTTTTTTTTTACATTATTTGACCTTTTATTTACCTTTTTTTTTTCTTTATATCTAACTTATTTTACATTCTAATTAACTTATTTTACATTCTAATTAACTTTTTTGACCTTCTTTTACATTCTATACAACTTTGTTACCTTTCATTTACCTTCTATTTGCCTTCTTTTACCTTTTTCTAACTGTTTTATCTTCTTTTACCTACGTAATTCAATTTTTAACCTTTTATTTTCTTTTATTGACCTTCTCTTATTTAATTTTTTTTCAAATTTTTTTTCTTATTTAATTTCTTTTTTACATTATTTTACCTTTTATTTACCTTTTTTTTTTACTTTATATCTAACTTATTTTACATTCTAATTAACTTATTTGACCTTCTTTTACATTCTACACAACTTTGTTACCTTTCATTTACCTTCTATTTGCCTTATTTTACTTTTTTTTAACTGTTTTATCTTCTTTTACCTTCTTAATTCACTTTTTAACCTTTTCTTTTCTTTTATTGACCTTATCTTACATTCTATATAACATATTTTACCTATTATTTTGCTTCTATTGACCTTTTTTTGACCGTCTTTTACTATTTTTTGTCTTCTTTTACCTTCTATATTCTTTTTATTTACAGACTATCTAACTTTTTTTTTAACTTTCTGTGTTATTTTATTTATTTACCATCTTTTACCTTGTATTTACCTTATTTTACCTTCTATTTACCTCATTTACATTTTATTTAACCTTCCATCTACTACCTTTACCATTTACTTACCTTGTTTTTCCTCCTATTTACCTTATTTTAATATCACTTCAACTTTTTCCCCACCTTATTTTACATTCAGTGCACTTATATTAACCCTCTTTTAATCTTTACCTTCTATTCAAATGATTTTACCTTCTTTTATGCGGTGCAGATTTTATAAATTTTTCTTAGTTACACTGATTAAGCGATTAATCGAAGCCACATAATATAAATTGCAGTATTTTTCTCATGGAATGAATTGATCTCATCGATGAATAGTTGCAGCTATCCAGCATGCTGTTGTTTAGGTAAGTTTCGCATCCGAAGCATCAGCAGTTTGTTGACATTTGTTCAGCATGAAATAACTTTTTCTCATAAACAAAGATAGAAAATATTTTGGGACAAAGAGTGCAGTTGAAAAAACAACAACCTCTCAGTCGCCAAGAGGCGGCTGCAGAAGATATTTAAGATATTTGTCATGACACGTCAGCGTCGGCGTCATGTGACTTGAGGATTGTGGACTTGGTAGGTGATGATAAATGTATGAAACACTCGGAGTTCAAATTAGAGACTTGCTGCACTGAATTATTGATTTTCCCTCAGCAGGCACCATATGCTGCAGCCTGCGCCGCTCCTATTTTGGAATTGAGATCAGAACAAGATGAGACGCGAACGTGTTGAAGCGCGGCACGAGAAAACGGGGCGTGGCCCGCTGTGACCCCCAAACTTTCTGTTACTTCTTGTTTGACAGCCTTCAGAAATGAAAACATCAACGATATGAATCAGGATACATTATTTGCCATGTCAATAATAATAGAAGCAGGCTACAAGTTTCTAACTTTAATCAAAGGTCCTTGAACGCACCACAGTTATGTGCAAAGTGATACATAAACATAACTTTCTCCTATGCTGCTTCAAATAGATATTATATTTTTACTTTATATTTCATCATTGGGTTCCTTGAACGCACCACAGTTATGCAAAACATTCACAAGTGAAAGTATAGATAACTTTTTCTAGGGTGTCACACATAGATTTACTCTTCTATCAACTAATCCTTAAACTAGTCACCCCTCTGTTTCTAACTTTAATCAAGGGTCCTTGAATGCATCACCGTTAGGGGCTATGAGACGCAAAAGTGAATCGCAAATATAACTTTGTCTGATGCTGCCACAAATATATGTATCATATATTTTTTACTTTTCTTCTATCACTGACGCCTCTGTTTCTAACTTTAATCGAGGGTCCTTTAACACACCACAGTTATGCAAAAGATGCAAAAGTAAAATGTATACATTATTTTTTCCTTCTCTGCCACTAGTAGATTTATTATATTTTCACTTTCCTTCTATGACCTCATCATTTAACGAGTGACACCTTTGTTTCTAACTTTAACCGAGGGTCTTTAAATGCACCACATTTATGTTCAATGCGATGCAAAAGTAGAAGTTTAGATACATTTTTTGAATGGTGTCACACATACAGTAGATTTACTTCTCTTCTATCAACTAATCCTTAAACTAGTCACCCCTCTTTTTCTAACTTTAATCAAGGGTCCTTGAATGCACCACCGTTAGGGGCAATGAGATGCAAAAGTGAAACACAAATATAACTTTGTCTGATGCTGCCACAAATATATGTATTATATATTTTTTACTTTTCTTCTATCACTGACGCCTCTGTTTCTAACTTTAATTGAGGGTCCTTTAACACACCACTGTTATGGGCAAATAAATGCAAACGTGAACAAAACCTTGTCCGATGCTGCCACAAATAGATTTATTTTATCTTTACAATTCTTTCATCACCTCATTCCTAAACGAGTGACGAGTGACTTATAATGGGTCATTGAACGCACCACAGTTGTGCAAAATATGCAAAAGTAAAATTAATAAATAACTTTTTCCTTCTCTGCTACTAGTAGATTTATTATATTTTCACTTTCCTTCTATGACCTCATCATTTAACGAGTGACACCTTTGTTTCTAACTTTAACCGAGGGTCTTTAAATGCACCACATTTATGTTCAATGCGATGCAAAAGTAGAAGTATAGATACATTTTTTGAATGGTGTCACACATACAGTAGATTTACTTCTCTTCTATCAACTAATCCTTAAACTAGTCACCCCTCTTTTTCTAACTTTAATCAAGGGTCCTTGAATGCACCACCGTTAGGGGCAATGAGATGCAAAAGTGAAACACAAATATAACTTTGTCTGATGCTGCCACAAATATATGTATTATATATTTTTTACTTTTCTTCTATCACTGACGCCTCGGTTTCTAACTTTAATCAAGGGTCCTTTAACACACCACTGTTATGGGCAAATACATGCAAACGTAAACAAAACTTTGTCTGATGCTGCCACAAATAGATTTATTTTATCTTTACAATTCTTTCATCACCTCATTCCGAAACGAGTGACGAGTGACTTATAATGGGTCAGTGAACGCACCACAGTTATGCAAAAGATGCAAAAGTACAATTTATAAATAATGTTTTCCTTCTCTGCCACAAGTAGATTTATTATATTTTCACTTTTCTTCTATCAGCTCGTCATTTAAAGAGTGGCCCCTTTGTTTCTAACTGTAACCGAGGGTCTTTGAATGCACCACATTTATGTTCAATGAGATGCAAAAGTGAAACGTAAACATAACTTTGTCCGACGCTGCGGCAATTAGATTTACTATATTTTCACTTTTCTTCTATCACCTCATCTTTTAACTTGTGACACTTCTGTTTCCAACTCTAATAGAGGGTCTTTGAACGCGCCAAAGTTATGGGCTTGAGATGCTAAGGTGAAACAAACTTTCTCCTATGCTGCCACAAATATATGTATACTATTGTTACTTTTCTTTGATCACCTCATCATTGACGCCTCCGTTTTTAACTCCAATCAAGAATCCTTGAAGGCACCACAGCTGTGCGATAGATACAAAAGTGAAACTTATAACACATTTTTCCTTTGCTGCCACAGATACATTTATTATGATTTTACATTTCTTCTATCGCCTCATCCTCAAACTATTGACACCTCTGTTTCCAACTTTATCGAGGGTTCTTGAATGCACCACAGTTATGGGCAATGAGCTGCCAAGGTGAAACGTAAACACAACTTTGTCCAATGCTGCCACAAATATATTTATTATATAAATTATTTTCTTCTATCACCTTATGATTAAACCAGTGATTGGGCTGTTTCTAACTTTAATTGAGGGTCCTTGAACGCAACACAGACTTTTGAACGACTCATCCAACCCGCACAAACAACACCCTCTGGTGACATTTACATTGTTAATTCTTCACATCGTCTTGCACCATACACTCTTGGTAGCATACACACCCCAATCCATAATCAAGTTCAATAAACCTGTTGAACTTATCCCTGTTGCTGTGTCGTCTCATTCCCCTCGCCGTACATAACTATTAGAATAATTAAGTATAAGTTATCACACAACTCTTATGCTTAAAGGCCGTTGCTATAGTTATTATCTATTATGCTCAAGTTGCACTTTTCTATCTGTGCAAAGGCACACGACTTGTAATCTTCCACGGCATATGAGGGGTGGCCGCGCAGACGAAGCAGAGACAAGGCGAAATCACAAGGCCCCCAGCACATTCCGTCACGTATTGTGCGTACTGGAGCTGCTTTGCATGATGTGTGTGACCACTCCCTTTGGAGGCAGCCTCAGTGATGTTAACAAGGGAACTCCTGAATAGAGGAACGCAGGAGCTGTGCCTTAGAGCGTAAGGCAAGACTGTGACTGAGTGTGCAGCTCCATGCGTTCTCCCCATGAGCTAAATTGAACTCTGTCTCTGCCTGACTCCTTGCTTCTTGTCTGTTTAATATATGTCATCGGTGTTTGAACCTGACAGTAACAACCAGTTGGGAATCAATTTTCCTTAATGTGGCCCCTGAGCTGACACCCCTGTATTAAAGGGTCCTTGAATGCACCACAGTTATGTGCAATGAGAAACAAACGTAAACCATAAACAGAAATTAATTTAAATTGACCTTTTTTTCTATTACCGCATTCCAATTCCAAAATTTTGCTTCTGCACGCACCTGTTTAAAGGTGAGGTGATGACGTCGATGTCATAGGCGCCGATCCCGTGTGGGCTTCAGGGCCCGAGCACCCATGATGGCAACTTTCAATCTTTAAAATCATTTTTGAAAACATTTTGTGGCGAGTTAGATCCGTTTTACATAACAAAAAAGTCACACATCATATAGTCTATAGTTAACAAAGCCTAACCAAGATTTAATTGTGCCCGATAATGAACTAATGACACAATCATTTTGACTTTGAACACACCGCGCACGAGCGAATGAAGGGCATACTTAGTCAACAGCCATACGTCACGCTAGGGTGGCAGTATGAACAATGCCAACACTGTCATAAACATGTGCCATATAGTGAAACCACACTAAACAACAACGATAAACACATTTTGGAAGAATATTTGCACGGCAACACAACATAAACACTACAGAACAAATTCCCAGAATCCCCTGCAGCACCAACTCTTCCGGGACGCTACAATATAAACAAACGCCATTGGTGGATCTACACCTAACCCAGTGGTTCTCAAACTTTTTTTGTCATCCCCCACTTTGGACAAGGGGGAGTTTTCAAGCCCCACCTGCCCCCATCACCCCAACAGAGCGCTAATGCCAAGCTTTAACATTTTCAAATTTATTGAACATCAAGTTGTATACATTCAAACTCAATAACATAAAATAACATCAAGTTCAATAATAAATAAAATAACTGTGCAGCTGTGGTATAACTTGCATCAAGTTCAATAATAAATAAAATAACTTCCATCCAGTTCAATAATAAATAAAACAAAAGTGTTATAACTTGCATCAAGTTCAATAATAAATCAAAAAAAGTGTTATAACTTGCATCACGTTCAATAAAAAAAAAAAAAAAGTGTTAACTTGCATCAAGTTCAATAATAAATCAAATAAAAGTGTTATAACTTGCATCAAGTTCAATATTATAATATTAATATTATATAATATTATATATATTATATTATATATATATATATATATATATATATATATATATATATATATATATATATATATATATATATATATATTATAATATTATAATATTATATTAATATTAATATAAAGCCTACAGTAAAAATAAGTACCGGTAATTTCCATTTATTTATAAAGCGGATTTCAAAGACAGAATCACAAAGTGATTTACAGTGTGTATAGAAAAAGAAAGCATAGTAAAAAAAAAATCTAAGAATATAATAATTAAAAAAAAAATTAAAGTGAAATTTCCTCCCGTTCCTCGCGCCCCACCTGTCATGTCTCTATTCCCCACCAGTGGGGCACGCCCCACACTTTGAGAAACGCTGACCTAACCTAATAGTGTATCTAGTCGATACTACTATGATTACATAGATATTTTTTAACATCACAAAATCTTCTTTCATTTAAAAAAAAATATATATATTATGTTTATAAACTCAGGAAATGTGTCCCAGGACACATGAGAACTTTGAATATGACCAATTTATGATACTTGGTATCGGATTGATACCCAAATTTGTGGTATCATCCAAAACTAATGTAAAGTATCCAAACAACAGAAGAATAAGTGATTATTACATTTTAACAAAGGTGTAGATAGAAAATGTTAAAAGAGAAAGTAAGCATATATTAACAGTAAATGAACAAGTAGATTAATAATTAATTTTCTACCACTTGTCCTTAATAATTTTGACAAAATAATAGAATGATAAATGACACAATATGTGTACTGCATATGTCAGCAGCTAAATTAGAAGCCTTTGTTTGCTTACTTACTACTAAAAGACAAGTTGTCTTGTATGTTCACTATTTTATTTAAGAACTACATTGCAATAAGAAACATATGTTTAATGTACCCTAAGATTTTTTTTGGTAAAATAAAGCCAATAATGATATTTTTTGTGGTCCCCTTTATTTAGAAAAGTATCGAAAAGTACAGAAACGTATCGAAATACATTTTGGTACCGGTACCAAAATATTGGTATTGGGACAGCACTAACCAGGGGTGTGCAAACTTTGTCCACAGAGGCCCCACCTTGAAACACCAAAACATGCACGGGCCATTTTAATGTTTTTCCCTTTTTTTCACTCAAACTTTTGAGTGACAATTTTTGTTAAAACTTTATTAGATTAGATAGTGTAGAATTTTTCATAGCTGTTGTTTCTTCCTCCTGTTGGAGCGTTTTTTTGTTTATACATTTTATAGCATATACGGCGCCAATTACAGTTCGTCTTTGCTTTTGTGTTTTCCTCCGTTCGGAGTGATTTTTGGTTGTTCCTATTTTTTTTTGGAACCTTTTTTGCCGATCAGTTTTTGGTTAAAATAGATATTGTAATCCTTGACTTTGGAGGTGAAAGGAAGCTGTCAAAATAAAAGCCTGTCTAAGTTCCCTACTCTGCATCGGAGTCCTATCCTTTTTACCAAGCCTGACAAACTCAACAATGAGTAGATGAGTGCTATGTGTGTGTATATGTGTAAATTAATGAACACTGAAATTCAAGTATTTATTTTATTTATATATACATATATATATATATATATATATATATATATATATATATATATATATATAATAAAATAAATATATACATATATAGCTAGAATTCACTGAAAGTCAAGTATTTCTTATATATATATATATATATATATATATATACACATATATACATACATACATACACACATACATATACTTATATATATACATACATACATACATACATATATATAAATACATACATACACACATATATAGATGCATATACATACATATATATAAATACATACATAATCACATATATATGCATATACATACAAATATATACACATACACTGTACACACATATATGCATCTATTTATGTGTGAATGTATGTATTTATATATATGTATGTATGTATATACGTATACATGTATGTGTAGATATGTATATATGTATGTTTGTATGTATTTATGTATATGAATATAAGTATTTATGTATATATGTATGTATGCATTTATATGTGTATGTATATATGTATCTATGTAAGTGTGTATATATGTATTAATGTATGTGTATATATATGTTTTAATGTATGTGTATACATTTGTGTGTTTGTGTATATATATATATATATATATATGGTGAATTCTAGCTGTAAATATACTCCTCCTTTCTTAACCACACCCACCCCAACCCCCGAAACCGGAGGTCTCAAGGTTGGCAAGTATGAGATAAATGGAGCGGAGTAAAAGTAGCGTTTCTTCTCTATAAATATACTCAAGTAAAAGTAAAAGTATGTTGTATTAAAACTACTCTTAGAAGCACAATTTATCCCAAAAGTTACTCAAGTAGATGTAACGGAGTAAATGTAGCGCGTTACTACCCACCTCTGGTCGCTACCCAGGTGGAAGGAACCATTTAGCATTTTCAATAGGGGGATTCTGAATTTATATTGTTGAACATTCTCGGCTGTCTTTTCTTTCTCTTAACATTTAAGACGTTTTCTCGCATCTCCGAGCTTTACAAAAAAGGCCGAAACGTGTCACCCCGCAATCCGCTCTGACACATAACGGAATGTGCTGGCATGTCTTAGACAGACAAGGAGGGGGGAAAAGTGGGCCACGGCCAACCTGAGGCTATGCAAATTCACCCGCAGCCACCCGAGTTTAGAAATCTAATCATCACATGGAGCTCTTCCCCGTCCAACCTCGCGCTCCTTCCTCCCTTTCCGCTCTCCACTTCTCATCCCTCGCCTCGCCGCCATTTTTTTTTCTTTCTCTCTCTCCCAGTGCTGTTACTGGCACGGCCATCTGGCGCCGGTGCCCCCGGAGATGGAGCGGGGCTCCGGCTGGCAATCAGGCGGCGGGGCTGAGAGTGTACGCCTGGCACGGCGGCAGCTGATTCCACAGTAATATATGCTGCGCTGTTGCGGCTCATTTTGCCTCCGATGGCCGCCGTGACCACTCGAGCATGTGCTTGCAATTAAGTGCTGCGTTAAGTAAAAACGGCAATTTGCAAGGCAAGCATGAAGGTGCACTCCGGTGGAACAAAGCAAAATGAGGATGCGAAGACGCCGACCGCTGATGACAACGATTTGTCATTTACCGCGAAACCAATTTGATGACTCTCTCAAATTGCGAGTGTTGTCACATCAATGTACATTTCGAAAGGTGTTAAAAATGCATGTGGCAGGGATTCATTAACACATTTTTTTTTTTATAGGAGAAACAAAAGAGAACATGGTTTGCTTTTGAACGTGTCGTCCTTTCATTACATGATCAGAGAGCTGGGCTGAAAACTGTATCACGATATACGTGTTTGATATCAGTCAAATTTTTTATGACCTATGGAAAATAAGGAGCATTAAAAATATATATTTTATTTTATTTATTTTATTCATTCTAAAAATTATAAAAAAATTTAAAAAAAAAAAGTAACTTTCCTCTGATCACAATCGTCTCACCTGAAAATAACTATTTTCTGCAGGTTTAGTGCTAGGAAATAACGGCTGTGTAACATTAATTTGCCCTGTTATTCTTATCTAACTATGGAATGGAATTTTTGTCATGCAATAATTATTTACGTATTATTATTATTATTATATCGGTCGATGTGGATAATTATTGAAATTTTGTATGACCTATGGAAAATAAAGAGCATTAAAAATATATATTTTATTTTATTTTAATTATTTTATTCATTTTTAAAATTATTAAATAAAAAAATTATTTAAAAAAAGAAGTAATTTTCTTCTGATCACAATCCCCTCACCTGAGGGTTTAGTGCTAGGGAAATAACGGCTGTGTAACATTAATTTGCCCTGTTATTCTTATCTAACTATGGAACGGAATTTTTGTCATGCAATAATTATTCAAATATTATTATTACATCGGTCGATTTTGATAATTATTGACATTTTTTATGACCTATGGAAAATAAGGAGAATTAAAAATATATATTTTATTTTATTTATTTTGTTCATTTTAAAAATTATTTATTTATTTTTTTAAATAACTTTCCTCTGATCACAATCCCCTTACCTGAAAATAACAATTTTCTGCAGGTTTAGTGCTAGGAAATAACGGCTGTGTAACATTAATTTGCCCTGTTATTCTTATCTAACTATGGAATGGAATTTTTGTCATGCAATAATTATTCAAATATTATTATTATTATATCGGTCGATGTGGATAATTATTGAAATGTTTTACGACCTATGGAAAATAAGGAGCATTAAAAATATATTTTATTTTATTTTCATTATTTTATTCATTTTTAAAATTATTAAATAAAAAAAAAGTAATTTTCCTCTGATCACAATCCCCTCACCTGAAAATAACTATTTTCTGCAGGTTTAGTGCTAGGAAATAACGGCTGTGTAACATTAATTTGCCCTGTTATTCTTATCTAACTATGGAATGGAATTTTTGTCATGCAATAAGTATTCAAATATTATTATTATTATATCGGTCGATGTGGAGAATTATTGAAATGTTTTATGACCTATGGAAAATAAGGAGCATTAAAAATATATATTTTATTTTATTTTAATTATTTTATTCATTTTTAAAATTATTAAATAAAAAAATTATTTAAAAAAAAAAGTAATTTTCTTCTGATCACAATGCCCTCACCTGAGGGTTTAGTGCTAGGGAAATAACGGCTGTGTAACATTAATTTGCCCTGTTATTCTTATCTAACTATGGAATGGAATTTTTGTCATGCAATAATTATTCAAATATTATTATTATATCGGTTGATGTGGATAATTATTGAAATTGTTTATGACCTATGGAAAATAAGGAGCACTAAAAACATATATTTTATTTTATTTTAATTATTCTATTCATTTTTTAAATTATTTTAAAAAAAATAAAAAGTAACTTTCCTTTGGTCACAATCCCCTCACCTGAAAATAACATCTTTCTGCAGGTTTAGTGCTAGGAAATAACGGCTGTGTAACATTAATTTGCCCTGTTATTCTTATCTAACTATGGAATGGAATTTTTGTCATGCAATAATTATTTACGTATTATTATTATTATATCGGTCGATGTGGATAATTATTTAAATTTTTTATGACCTATGGAAAATAAAGAGCATTAAAAATATATATTTTATTTTATTTTAATTATTTTATTCATTTTTAAAATTATTAAATAAAAAAAAAGTAATTTTCCTCTGATCACAATCCCCTCACCTGAGAAGAACTATTTTCTGCAGGTTTAGTGCTAGGAAATAACGTCTGTGTAACATTAATTTGCCCTGTTATTCTTATCTAACTATGGAATGGAATTTTTGTCATGCAATAATTATTCAAATATTATTATTATTATATCGGTCGATGTGGATAATTATTGAAATGTTTTATGACCTATGGAAAATAAGGAGCATTAAAAATATATATTTTATTTTATTTTAATTATTTTATTCATTTTTCAAATTATTAAATAAAAAAAAAGTAATTTTCCTCTGATCACAATCCCCTCACCTGAGAAGAACTATTTTCTGCAGGTTTAGTGCGAGGAAATAACGGCTGTGTAACATTAATTTGCCCTGTTATTCTTATCTAACTATGGAATGGAATTTTTGTCATGCAATAATTATTCAAATATTATTATTATTATATCGGTCGATGTGGATAATTATTGAAATGTTTTATGACCTATGGAAAATAAGGAGCATTAAAAATATATTTTATTTTATTTTCATTATTTTATTCATTTTTAAAATTATTAAATAAAAAAAAAAGTAATTTTCCTCTGATCACAATCCCCTCACCTGAGAAGAACTATTTTCTGCAGGTTTAGTGCTAGGAAATAACGGCTGTGTAACATTAATTTGCCCTGTTATTCTTATCTAACTATGGAATGGAATTTTTGTCATGCAATAATTATTCAAATATTATTATTACATCGGTCGATGTGGATAATTGACATTTTTTATGACATATGGAAAATAAGGAGCATTAAAAACATATTTTATTTTAATTATTTTATTCATTTTTAAAATTATTAAATAAAAAAATTATAAAAAAAAAAAAAAAAGTACTTTTCTACTGATCACAATCCCCTCACCTGAAAATAACTATTTTCTGCAGGTTTAGTGCTAGGAAATAACGTCTGTGTAACATTAATTTGCCCTGTTATTCTTATCTAACTATGGAATGGAATTTTTGTCATGCAATAATTATTTACATATTATTATTATTATATCGGTCGATGTGGATAATTGACATATTTTATGACATATGGAAAATAAGGAGCATTAAAAACATATTTTATTTTAATTATTTTATTCATTTTTAAAATTATTAAATAAAACAATTATTAAATAAAAAAAAGTACTTTTCTACTGATCACAATCCCCTCACCTGAAAATAACTATTTTCTGCAGGTTTAGTGCTAGGAAATAATGGCTGTGTAACATTAATTTGCCCTGTTATTCTTATCTAACTATGGAATGGAATTTTTGTCATGCAATAATTATTCAAATATTATTATTATATCGGTCGATGTGGATAATTATTGAAATTGTTTATGACCTATGGAAAATAAGGAGCACTAAAAATATATATTTTATTTTATTTTAATTATTTTATTCATTTTTAAAATTATTAAATAAAAAAAAAGTAATTTTCCTCTGATCACAATCCCCTCACCTGAAAATAACTATTTTCTGCAGGTTTAGTGCTAGGAAATAACGGCTGTGTAACATTAATTTGCCTTGTTATTCTTATCTAACTATGGAATGGAATTTTTGTCATGCAATACTTATTTACATATTATTATTATTATATCGGTCGATGTGGATGATTATTGAAATTTTTTATGACCTATGGAAAATAAGGAGCATTAAAAATATATATTTTATTTTATTTTAATTATTTTATTCATTTTTAAAATTATTAAATAAAAAAAAAGTAATTTTCCTCTGATCACAATCCCCTCACCTGAGAAGAACTATTTTCTGCAGGTTTAGTGCTAGGAAATAAAGGCTGTGTAACATTAATTTGCCCTGTTATTCTTATCTAACTATGGAATGGAATTTTTGTCATGCAATAATTATTCAAATATTATTATTATATCGGTCGATGTGGATAATTATTGAAATTGTTTATGACCTATGGAAAATAAGGAGCACTAAAAATATATATTTTATTTTATTTTAATTATTTTATTCATTTTTAAAATTATTAAATAAAACAATTATTTAAAAAAAAAAGTACTTTTCTACTGATCACAATCCCCTAACCTGAGAAGAACTATTTTCTGCAGGTTTAGTGCTAGGAAATAACGGCTGTGTAACATTAATTTGCCCTGTTATTCTTATCTAACTATGGAATGGAATTTTTGTCATGCAATAAGTATTCAAATATTATTATTATTATATCGGTCGATGTGGAGAATTATTGAAATTTTTTATGACCTATGGAAAAGAAGGTGCATTAAAAATATATATTTTATTTTATTTTAATTATTTTATTCATTTTTAAAATTATTAAATAAAAAAATTATTTAAAAAAAAAGTAATTTTCTTCTGATCACAATCCCCTCACCTGAGGGTTTAGTGCTAGGGAAATAACGTCTGTGTAACATTACTTTGCCCTGTTATTCTTATCTAACTATGGAATGGAATTTTTGTCATGCAATAATTATTCAAATATTATTATTACATCGGTCGATTTTGATAATTATTGACATTTTTTATGACCTATGGAAAATAAGGAGAATTAAAAATATATATTTTATTTTATTTATTTTGTTCATTTTAAAAATTATTAATTTTTTTTATTTTTTTATTTTTTTTTAAAATAACTTTCCTCTGATCACAATCCCCTCTCGATGTGGATAATTATTGAAATTGTTTATGACCTATGGAAAATAAGGAGCACTAAAAATATATATTTTATTTTATTCATTTTTAAAATTATTTAAAAAAAAAAAAAAAAGTAACTTTCCTCTGATCACAATCCCCTCACCTGAAAATAACTATTTTCTGCAGGTTTAGTGCTAGGAAATAACGGCTGTGTAACATTAATTTGCCCTGTTATTCTTATTTAACTATGGAATGGAATTTTTGTCATGCAATAATTATTCAAATAATATTATTATTATATCGGTCGATGTGGATAATTATTGAAATTTTTTATGACCTATGGAAAATAAGGAGCATTAAAAATATATATTTTATTTTATTTTAATTATTTTATTCATTTTTAAAATTATTAAATAAAAAAAAAGTAATTTTCCTCTGATCACAATCCCCTCACCTGAGAAGAACTATTTTCTGCAGGTTTAGTGCTAGGAAATAACGGCTGTGTAACATTAATTTGCCCTGGTATTCTTATCTAACTATGGAATGGAATTTTTGTCATGCAATAATTATTCAAATATTATTATTATTATATCGGTCGATGTGGATAATTATTGAAATGTTTTATGACCTATGGAAAATAAGGAGCATTAAAAATATATATTTTATTTTATTTTAATTATTTTATTCATTTTTAAAATTATTAAATAAAAAAAAAGTAATTTTCCTCTGATCACAATCCCCTCACCCGAGAAGAACTATTTTCTGCAGGTTTAGTGCTAGGAAATAACGGCTGTGTAACATTAATTTGCCCTGTTATTCTTATCTAACTATGGAATGGAATTTTTGTCATGCAATAAGTATTCAAATATTATTATTATTATATCGGTCGATGTGGAGAATTATTGAAATTTTTTATGACCTATGGAAAATAAGGAGCATTAAAAATATATATTTTATTTTATTTTAATTATTCTATTTATTTTTAAAATTATTAAATAAAAAAATTATTTAAAAAAAAAGTAATTTTCTTCTGATCACAATGCCCTCACCTGAGGGTTTAGTGCTAGGGAAATAACGTCTGTGTAACATTAATTTGCCCTGTTATTTTTATCTAACTATGGAATGGAATTTTTGTCATGCAATAATTATTCAAATATTATTATTACATCGGTCGATGTGGATAATTTACATTTTTTATGACATATGGAAAATAAGGAGCATTAAAAACATTTTATTTTAATTATTTTATTCATTTTTAAAATTATTAAATAAAAAAAGTATTAAAAAAAAAAAGTACTTTTCTACTGATCACAATCCCCTCACCTGAGAAGAACTATTTTCTGCAGGTTTAGTGCTAGGAAATAACGGCTGTGTAACATTAATTTGCCCTGTTATTCTTATCTAACTATGGAATGGAATTTTTGTCATGCAATAATTATTCAAATATTATTATTATATCGGTCGATGTGGATAATTATTGAAATTTTTTATGACCTATGGAAAATAAGGAGCACTAAAAATATATATTTTATTTTATTTTAATTATTTTATTCATTTTTAAAATTATTAAAAAAAAAAAAAAAAAAGTAACTTTCCTCTGATCACAATCCCCTCACCTGAAAATAACATCTTTCTGCAGGTTTAGTGCTAGGAAATAACGGCTGTGTAACATTAATTTGCCCTGTTATTCTTATCTAACTATGAATTGAATTTTTGTCATGCAATAATTATTTACATATTATTATTATTATATCGGTCGATGTGGATAATTATTGAAAATTTTTATGACCTATGGAAAATAAGGAGCATTAAAAATATATATTTTATTTTATTTTAATTATTTTATTCATTTTTAAAATTATTAAATAAAAAAAAAGTAATTTTCCTCTGATCACAATCCCCTCACCTGAGAAGAACTATTTTCTGCAGGTTTAGTGCTAGGAAATAACGGCTGTGTAACATTAATTTGCCCTGTTATTCTTATCTAACTATGGAATGGAATTTTTGTCATGCAATAATTATTTACATATTATTACTATTATATCGGTCGATGTGGATAATTATTGAAATTTTTTATGACCTATGGAAAATAAGGAGCATTAAAAATATATATTTTATTTTATTTTAATTATTTTATTCATTTTTAAAATTATTAAATAAAAAAAAAGTAATTTTCCTCTGATCACAATCCCCTCACCTGAGAAGAACTATTTTCTGCAGGTTTAGTGCTAGGAAATAACAGCTGTGTAACATTAATTTGCCCTGTTATTCTTATCTAACTATGGAATGGAATTTTTGTCATGCAATAAGTATTCAAATATTATTATTATTATATCGGTCGATGTGGAGAATTATTGAAATTTTTTATGACCTATGGAAAATAAGGAGCATTAAAAATATATATTTTATTTTATTTTAATTATTCTATTTATTTTTAAAATTATTAAATAAAAAAATTATTTAAAAAAAAAGTAATTTTCTTCTGATCACAATGCCCTCACCTGAGGGTTTAGTGCTAGGGAAATAACGTCTGTGTAACATTAATTTGCCCTGTTATTTTTATCTAACTATGGAATGGAATTTTTGTCATGCAATAATTATTCAAATATTATTATTACATCGGTCGATGTGGATAATTTACATTTTTTATGACATATGGAAAATAAGGAGCATTAAAAACATTTTATTTTAATTATTTTATTCATTTTTAAAATTATTAAATAAAAAAAGTATTAAAAAAAAAAAGTACTTTTCTACTGATCACAATCCCCTCACCTGAGAAGAACTATTTTCTGCAGGTTTAGTGCTAGGAAATAACGGCTGTGTAACATTAATTTGCCCTGTTATTCTTATCTAACTATGGAATGGAATTTTTGTCATGCAATAATTATTCAAATATTATTATTATATCGGTCGATGTGGATAATTATTGAAATTTTTTATGACCTATGGAAAATAAGGAGCACTAAAAATATATATTTTATTTTATTTTAATTATTTTATTCATTTTTAAAATTATTAAAAAAAAAAAAAAAAAAGTAACTTTCCTCTGATCACAATCCCCTCACCTGAAAATAACATCTTTCTGCAGGTTTAGTGCTAGGAAATAACGGCTGTGTAACATTAATTTGCCCTGTTATTCTTATCTAACTATGAATTGAATTTTTGTCATGCAATAATTATTTACATATTATTATTATTATATCGGTCGATGTGGATAATTATTGAAAATTTTTATGACCTATGGAAAATAAGGAGCATTAAAAATATATATTTTATTTTATTTTAATTATTTTATTCATTTTTAAAATTATTAAATAAAAAAAAAGTAATTTTCCTCTGATCACAATCCCCTCACCTGAGAAGAACTATTTTCTGCAGGTTTAGTGCTAGGAAATAACGGCTGTGTAACATTAATTTGCCCTGTTATTCTTATCTAACTATGGAATGGAATTTTTGTCATGCAATAATTATTTACATATTATTACTATTATATCGGTCGATGTGGATAATTATTGAAATTTTTTATGACCTATGGAAAATAAGGAGCATTAAAAATATATATTTTATTTTATTTTAATTATTTTATTCATTTTTAAAATTATTAAATAAAAAAAAAGTAATTTTCCTCTGATCACAATCCCCTCACCTGAGAAGAACTATTTTCTGCAGGTTTAGTGCTAGGAAATAACAGCTGTGTAACATTAATTTGCCCTGTTATTCTTATCTAACTATGGAATGGAATTTTTGTCATGCAATAATTATTCAAATATTATTATTACATCGGTCGATGTGGATAATTGACATTTTTATGACATATGGAAAATAAGGAGCATTAAAAACATATTTTATTTTAATTATTTTATTCATTTTTAAAATTATTAAATAAAAAAATTATTTAAAAAAAAAAGTACTTTTCTACTGATCACAATCCCCTCATCTGAGAAGAACTATTTTCTGCAGGTTTAGTGCTAGGAAATAACGGCTGTGTAACATTAATTTGCCCTGTTATTCTTATCTAACTATGGAATGGAATTTTTGTCATGCAATAATTATTCAAATATTATTATTATTATATCGGTCGATGTGGATAATTATTGAAATGTTTTATGACCTATGGAAAATAAGGAGCACTAAAAATATATATTTTATTTTATTTAAATTATTTTATTCATTTTTAAAATTATTAAAAAAAAAAAAAAAAGTAACTTTCCTCTGATCACAATCCCCTCACCTGAAAATAACATCTTTCTGCAGGTTTAGTGCTAGGAAATAACGGCTGTGTAACATTAATTTGCCCTGTTATTCTTATCTAACTATGGAATGGAATTTTTGTCATGCAATAATTATTCAAATATTATTATTATATCGGTCGATGTGGATAATTATTGAAATTGTTTATGACCTATGGAAAATAAGGAACACGAAAAATATATATTTTATTTTATTTTAATTATTTTATTCATTTTTAAAATTATTAAAAAAAAAAAAAAAAGTAACTTTCCTCTGATCACAATCCCCTCACCTGAAAATAACATCTTTCTGCAAGTTTAGTGCTAGGAAATAACGGCTGTGTAGCATTAATTTGCCCTGTTATTCTTATCTAACTATGGAATGGAATTTTTGTCATGCAATAATTATTCAAATATTATTATTATTATATCGGTCGATGTGGATAATTATTGAAATGTTTTATGACCTATGGAAAATAAGGAGCATTAAAAATATATTTTATTTTATTTTCATTATTTTATTCATTTTTAAAATTATTAAATAAAAAAAAAGTAATTTTCCTCTGATCACAATCCCCTCACCTGAAAATAACTATTTTCTGCAGGTTTAGTGCTAGGAAATAACGGCTGTGTAACATTAATTTGCCCTGTTATTCTTATCTAACTATGGAATGGAATTTTTGTCATGCAATAATTATTCAAATATTATTATTATTATATCGGTCGATGTGGATAATTATTGAAATGTTTTATGACCTATGGAAAATAAGGAGCATTAAAAATATATTTTATTTTATTTTAATTATTTTATTCATTTTTTAAATTAAATTAAAAAAAAAGTAATTTTCCTCTGATCACAATCCCCTCACCTGAAAATAACATCTTTCTGCAGGTTTAGTGCTAGGAAATATCGGCTGTGTAACATTAATTTGCCCTGTTATTCTTATCTAACTATGGAATGGAATTTTTGTCATGCAATAATTATTTACATATTATTATTATTATATCGGTCGATGTGGAGAATTATTGAAATTTTTTATGACCTATGGAAAATAAGGAGCATTAAAAATATATATTTTATTTTATTTTTATTATTTTATTCATTTTTTAAATTATTAAATAAAAAAATTATTTAAAAAAAAAGAAGTAATTTTCTTCTGATCACAATGCCCTCACCTGAGGGTTTAGTGCTAGGGAAATAACGGCTGTGTAACATTAATTTGCCCTGTTATTCTTATCTAACTATGGAATGGAATTTTTGTCATGCAATAATTATTCAAATATTATTATTACATCGGTCGATGTGGATAATTGACATTTTTTATGACATATGGAAAAAAAGGAGCATTAAAAATATATATTTTATTTTATTTATTTTATTCATTCTAAAAATTATTAAAAAAAATTAAAAAAAAAAAGTAACTTTCCTCTGATCACAATCCCCTCACCTGAAAATAACTATTTTCTGCAGGTTTAGTGCTAGGAAATAATTATTCAAATATTATTATTATATCGGTCGATGTGGATAATTATTGAAATTGTTTATAACCTATGGAAAATAAGGAGCACTAAAAATATATATTTTATTTTATTTTAATTATTTTATTCATTTTTAAAATTATTTTAAAAAAAATAAAAAAGTAACTTTCCTCTGATCACAATCCCCTCACCTGAAAATAACATCTTTCTGCAGGTTTAGTGCTAGGAAATAACGGCTGTGTAACATTAATTTGCCCTGTTATTCTTATTTAACTATGGAATGGAATTGTTGTCATGCAATAATTATTTAAATATTATTATTATATAAATTATATACATTTTTTATGACCTATAGAACATTTGAAATATATTTTATTTCAAATGTAACCTTCTTTCTTTAAATAATCAATACTTAAAAAAAAAAAAATTAATTAAATAAATAATTTCAAAAAAGTAACCTTCCTCTGATTATAATCCTCTCAGCTATCAAGGCAGAAAGGAAATGTCAACACAAGCATGGAAAACACTCAAACAATGTTAACAAAATAGTAAAATCATATTGAACACTTAACAACAAGCTCTTAAAATGAATGGATGGATCTGTATTTATATTAAATGAAGGTGCACAGATAAGGATTATGTAAGAAATGCTTATTAAAGTGTAAGAAAATAGTGCAAAGTGTGAAAATGTAAACAAAGAGAAACCTCAAAATCTGCAGGTTTAGTGCTAGGAAATAATGGCTGTGTAACATTAATTTGCCCTGTTATTCTTGTTTAACTATGGAAAGGAATTTTGTTTTATACAATAATATTTAAATGATAATTGCATATCGGACGATGTGGATAATTATAACATTTTTTATGTCCTTTGGAAAAGAAAGAGCAGGAGAATAATATGTTTTATTTGAAATGTAACTTTCCTCTGATTATAACCCCTCAGCTATCAAGGCAGAAAGGAAATGTCAACACAAGCATGGAAAACACTCAATGTCAACAAAATAGTAAAATCACTTTGAACACTTAACAATCAGCTCTTAACATGAATGGATGGATCTTTATTTATATTGAATGAAGGTTAAAAAATAAGGATTATGTAAGAAATGCTTAATAAAGTGTAAGAAAATAGTGCAACGTGTGAAAATGTAAACAGAGAAACTTCAAAAGAACTATTTTCTGCAGGTTTAGTGCAAATAAATAACGGCTGTGTAACATTAATTTGCCCTGTTAGTCTTATTTAACTATGGAAAGGAACTTTTGTTATGCAATAATTATTTAAATATTATTATTATATCGGTCGAATTATTGACATTTTTCTGACCTCTGGAAAATAAACAGCATGAGAATTATATATTTTATTTTAAAATGTAACTTCCTC
>NC_084573.2:32252500-32272500 GCF_033978685.3 Nerophis lumbriciformis
ATAAAGATATTTACCAAGTGTCAACAATGCTAACAAATTTAATGCACTTCATCTTCGGCCCCTGCCTCGTCAATAACATCCCCCACATGGGCGAGCCATGTCAAAAGACGAGAAGTGGGACATACCGGGTTCCTGACAAGGCACTTTGTCTTCGACGCTAGCCACTGGTGAGCCTTTGGCGCGAGCCATGTGCGGTGACAATGCGGAAAAAAACACGGAATGCTAACAACACGGCTAATGGTCGTAGCTGCCACTGTAAAGTTGACCAGGTTTTTTTTTTGCAGAACAATTTACGCCCGTGGTTTCTGTCAGAATAATTGTATCTAAGTTATCACAAAAACTTTGTGTTGAAATGAGTTCCCGGCGAGAAGACAAAAGCGGTCTTTGAACCTACCAAGAAGAAGGCTTGTAAAACTCCACTGTGTAGGATGGGAAGCAACATGAAGGTGTTCTGTTTCTTTCATGCATTGCAATCCACAGAAAGATTTTGTCTTGACCCAAGAACTACAAAAGCGGAGAGGAAGCAGGACCAGACTCCCCTCCAGGCGACCTTTTCTGTGAACTGTTTTACATCCTCTTTGAACTGTTTACGACCTCTTCTTTGAACTCTTCTTTGAACTCTTTTACGACCTTTTCTGTGAACTGCTTGTAATCAAAGGCGATGGCTGTTTACGACCCCCCTCCCTTAGAAACAGCTGCTGCCATGTAATCAGGGAAAGTCCAAATAAAAGAGGATGCGTACAATCTTTTGCCAGAGCGTGTTGAGACACTGTGCGAGGGTACAGTGTCCAGGCGTCTCTCCTCAAATTGAGCCAAATTTAATTCTGTCTCCGTTTAATTTTTTGTTTCTTGTCTTGTTTAATAGATGTCATCGGTGTTTGAACCTGACAGTTTCAGCACATGGAAGCCCGGAATCACCCGGGATTGTAGTGTTGTAGTGGCCGGGTGATGCTTGGAGCATCCCCAAGGCGAGCACTGAAATCTACAGTAGAACACACTCACGGCTAGTATATTGGCGTGAAAGGAATGCTGTAATTTAGGTTGTAACAATAAAAATATTCGATTTATTAATAATACCATATTTTCCGGATTACACTGTAACTGCACCGGTATATAACCGCACCCACTAAATTTTAGGAAATTACTTTTCCCGTGTATTAGGTGCACCGGGCTATAAGTCGCAGATGTATAAGTTATTTGCGTTATTTACACAGAAATATATTTATTTACATACCTTAATTATTTGCAAACGGTGTCTGTAACACGGCAGTAAAACGGCTGCTCAAACAAAACAGAAGTCATCGTAATGGACCCGCTAGCTGCGCAAGCTAGTTCTCCAATCAGCGAAACAGACTCAATAACTCCACGGTGACGTTTTGGCGAATTTACTGAGGAATTTGTGAAACTGAAACAATACAAAAGGAATGCCGTAGTAAGTTAATAATACTAACACAGACACTCGTAAACGGGCTAGCGTATTACATATGCTAACGACGCTAGCTTCATTACGTTACGATAGCACGTACAAATATGCATGAAATCACTCCTATAGACATCACACATGGGACGGTTTAGTAAGTAAGGATTGTTTTAGTTGTATTGTAAAACTTACAAATGTTGCTTGGAGTGATAAATAAAGAACCCCGCCTACCGCCCGAATGCAGCTGAGATAGGCTCCTGCACAACCCCACGACTCCGAAAGGGACAAGCAGTAGAAAATGGATGGATGGATGGAATCCATACGAGTAGAAACGCTATGGATGGCTGGAAGACAGAACGGCACTTCTACTTCCGGTTGAAAGCACTAAATGGACGGACACTGCAGCACATGCAATGAGCAAACCTGTCCAAAAGATGGTGCCCCGGCACAAACAATAGCACACCTTTTCAGTATTTTTAATTGTTTTTTTTAATTTAAACTATTTGCATTATGCACAAATACATGAAATTAGTTTAGGGATGTCCGATAATGGCTTTTTTGCCGATATTCGATATTCCGATATTGTCCAACTCTTAATTACCGATACCGATATCAACCGATACCGATATATACAGTCGTGGAATTAACACATTATTATGCCTAATTTGGACAACCAGGTATGGTGAAGATAAGGTACTTTTTAAAAAAATTATTAAAATAAAATAAGATAAATAAATTAAAAACATTTTCTTGAATAAAAAAGAAAGTAAAACAATATAAAAACAGTTACATAGAAACTAGTAATTAATGAAAATGAGTAAAATTAACTGTTAAAGGTTAGTACTATTAGTGGACCAGCAATCATGTGTGCTTACGGACTGTATCCCTTGCAGACTGTATTGATATATATTGATATATAATGTAGGAACCAGAATATTAATAACAGAAAGAAACAACCCTTTTGTGTGAATGAGTGTAAATGGGGGAGGGAGTTTTTTTGGGTTGGTGCACTAATTGTAAGTGTATCTTGTGTTTTTTATGTTGATTAAAAAAACAAACAAAAAAAAACAAACGATACCGATAATAAAAAAAACGATACCGATAATTTCCGATATTACATTTTAAAGCATTTATCTCTAAATTAGTTGCACCATTTTATAAGCCGCAGGGTCCAAAGTGTAGGAAAAAAGCAGCAACTTTTAGTCCGTAAAGTATGGTAATTGTACTTGTAAATGCTGGAGGGAGGTTTTTTGGGTTGGTGCACTAATTGTAAGTGTATCTTGTGTTTTTTATGTTGATTTAAAAAAAACAAAAAAAACAAAACAAACGATACCGATAATAATAAAAATCGATACCGATAATTTCCGATATTACATTTTAAAGCATTTATCTCTAAATTAGTTGCACCGTTTTATAAGCCGCAGGATCCAAAGTGTAGGAAAAAAGCAGCAACTTTTAGTCCGTAATGTATGGTAATTGTACTTGTAAATGGGGGAGGGAGGTTTTTTGGGTTGGTGCACTAATTGTAAGTGTATCTTGTGTTTTTTATGTTGATTAAAAAACAAAAAAACCCCCCAAAAAACCCGATACCGATAATAAAAAAACCGATACCGATAATTTCCGATATTACATTTTAAAGCATTTATCTCTAAATTAGTTGCACCGTTTTATAAGCCGCAGGATCCAAAGTGTAGGAAAAAAGCAGCAACTTTTAGTCCGTAATGTATGGTAATTGTACTTGTAAATGGGGGAGGGAGGTTTTTTGGGTTGGTGCACTAATTGTAAGTGTATCTTGTGTTTTTTATGTTGATTAAAAAACAAAAAAAACCCCCAAAAAACCCGATACCGATAATAAAAAAACCGATACCGATAATTTCCGATATTACATTTTAAAGCATTTATCTCTAAATTAGTTGCACCGTTTTATAAGCCGCAGGGCCCAAAGTGTAGGAAAAAAGCAGCAACTTTTAGTCCGTAATGTATGGTAATTGTACTTGTAAATGGGGGAGGGAGGTTTTTTGGGTTGGTGCACTAATTGTAAGTGTATCTTGTGTTTTTTATGTAAATAAAAAAAAAATAAAATAAAAAAATAAACGATACCAATAATTAAAAAAACCATACCAATAAATTCCGATATTACATTTTAAAGCATTTATCTCTAAATCAGTTGCACCGTTTTATAAGCCGCAGGGTCCAAAGTGTAGGAAAAAAGCAGCAACTTTTAGTCCGTAATGTAATTGTAATTTTACTTGTTGCACTAATTGTAAGTGTATCTTGTGTTTTTTATGTTGATTAAAAAACAAAAACAAAAAAAAAACGATACCGATAATAAAAAAAACGATACCGATAATTTCCGATATTACATTTTAAAGCATTTATCTCTAAATCAGTTGCACCGTTTTATAAGTCGCAGGGTCCAAAGTGTAGGAAAAAAGCAGCAACTTTTAGTCCGTAATGTATGGTAATTGTACTTGTAAATGCTGGAGGGAGGTTTTTTGGGTTGGTGCACTAATTGTAAGTGTATCTTGTGTTTTTTATGTTGATTAAAAAAAAAAAAAAAAAAAAAAACCCGATACCAATAATAAAAAAAACGATACCGATAATTTCCGATATTACATTTTAAAGCATTTATCTCTAAATTAGTTGCACCATTTTATAAGCCGCAGGGTCCAAAGTGTAGGAAAAAAACAGCAACTTTTAGTCCGTAATGTATGGTAATTGTACTTGTAAATGGGGGAGGGAGGTTTTTTGGGTTGGTGCACTAATTGTAAGTGTATCTTGTGTTTTTTATGTTGATTAAAAAAAAAAAACAAACAAAAAAAAACCGATACCAATAATAAAAAAAACGATACCCATAATTTCCGATATTACATTTTAAAGCATTTATCTCTAAATTAGTTGCACCGTTTTATAAGCCGCAGGGTCCAAAGTGTAGGAAAAAAGCAGCAACTTTTAGTCCGTAATGTATGGTAATTGTACTTGTAAATGGGGGAGGGAGGTTTTTTGGGTTGGTGCACTAATTGTAAGTGTATCTTGTGTTTTTTATGTTGATTTAAAAACAAACAAACAAAAAAAAAAAAAACGATACCGATAATAAAAAAACTGATACCGATAATTTCCGATATTACATTTTAAAGCATTTATCTCTAAATTAGTTGCAACATTTTATAAGCCGCAGGGTCCAAAGTGTAGGAAAAAAGCAGCAACTTTTAGTCCGTAATGTGTGGTAATTGTACTTGTAAATGGGGGAGGGAGGTTTTTGGGGTTGGTGCACTAATTGTAAGTGTATCTTGTGTTTTTTATGTTGATTAAAAAAAAACAAAAAAAACAAAAAAAAAAAAAAAAAACGATACCGATAATAAAAAAAACGATACCGATAATTTCCGATATTACATTTTAAAGCATTTATCTCTAAATTAGTTGCACCGTTTTATAAGCCGCAGGGTCCAAAATGTAGGAAAAAAGCAGCAACTTTTAGTCCGTAATGTATGGTAATTGTACTTGTAAATGGGGGAGGGAGGTTTTTTGGGTTGGTGCACTAATTGTAAGTGTATCTTGTGTTTTTATGTTGATTAAAAAAAACAAAAAACAAAACGATACCGATGATAAAAAAAACGATGCCGATAATTTCCGATATTACATTTTAAAGCATTTATCTCTAAATTAGTTGCACCGTTTTATAAGCCGCAGGGTCCAAAGTGTAGGAAAAAAGCAGCAACTTTTAGTCCGTAATGTAATTGTAATTGTACTTGTTGCACTAATTGTAAGTGTATCTTGTGTTCTTTATGTTGATTAAAAAAAACAAACAAACAAAAAAACGATACCGATAATAAAAAAACGATACCAATAATTTCCGATATTACATTTTAAAGCATTTATCTCTAAATTAGTTGCACCATTTTATAAGCCGCAGGGTCCAAAGTGTAGGAAAAAAGCAGCAACTTTTAGTCCGTAATGTATGGTAATTGTACTTGTAAATGGGGGAGGGAGGTTTTTTTGGGTTATGCACTAATTGTAAGTGTATCTTGTGTTTTTTATGTTGATTAAAAAAAAACAAAAAAAAACAAAAAAAAAACGATACCGATAATAAAAAAAACGATATCGATAATTTCCGATTTTACATTTTAAAGCATTTATCTCTAAATTAGTTGCACCGTTTTATAAGCCGCAGGGTCCAAAGTGTAGGAAAAAAGCAGCAACTTTTAGTCCGTAATGTATGGTAATTGTACTTGTAAATGGGGGAGGGAGTTTTTTTTTGGGTTGGTACACTAATTGTAAGTGTATCTTGTGTTTTTTATGTTGATTAAAAAAAACAAACAAAAAAAACGATACCGATAATAAAAAAACCGATACCGATAATTTCCGATATTACATTTTAAAGCATTTATCTCTAAATCAGTTGCACCGTTTTATAAGCAGCAGGGTCCAAAGTGTAGGAAAAAAGCAGCAACTTTTAGTCCGTAATGTAATTGTAATTGTACTTGTTGCACTAATTGTAAGTGTATCTTGTGTTTTTTATGTTGATTAAAAAAAAAAAAAAAAAAAAAAAATGATACCGATAATAAAAAAAACGATACCAATAATTTCCGATATTACATTTTAAAGCATTTATCTCTAAATTAGTTGCACCATTTTATAAGCCGCAGGGTCCAAAGTGTAGGAAAAAAGCAGCAACTTTTAGTCCGTAATGTATGGTAATTGTACTTGTAAATGCTGGAGGGAGGTTTTTTGGGTTGGTGCACTAATTGTAAGTGTATCTTGTGTTTTTTATGTTGATTAAAAAACCCCCAAAAAACAAAAACGATACCGATAAAAAAAAAAACGATACCGATAATAAAAAAAACGATACCGATAATTTCCGATATTACATTTTAAAGCATTTATCTCTAAATTAGTCGCACCGTTTTATAAGCCGCAGGGTCCAAAGTGTAGGAAAAAAGCAGCAACTTTTAGTCCGTAATGTATGGTAATTGTACTTGTAAATGGGGGAGGGAGGTTTTTGGGGTTGGTGCACTAATTGTAAGTGTATCTTGTGTTTTTTATGTTGATTAAAAAAAAAACAAAAACAAAAAAAAACGATACCGATAATAAAAAAAAATTATACCGATAATTTCCGATATTACATTTTAAAGCATTTATCTCTAAATCAGTTGCACCGTTTTATAAGCTGCAGGGTCCAAAGTGTAGGAAAAAAGCAGCAACTTTTAGTCCGTAATGTATGGTAATTGTACTTGTAAATGGGGGAGGGAGGTTTTTTGGGTTGGTGCACTAATTGTAAGTGTATCTTGTGTTTTTATGTTGATTAAAAAACCCCAAAAAAACCCCGATACCGATAATAAAAAAAACGATGCCGATAATTTCCGATATTACATTTTAAAGCATTTATCTCTAAATTAGTTGCACCGTTTTATAAGCCGCAGGGTCCAAAGTGTAGGAAAAAAGCAGCAACTTTTAGTCCGTAATGTATGGTAATTGTACTTGTAAATGGGGGAGGGAGGTTTTTTGGGTTGGTGCACTAATTGTAAGTGTATCTTGTGTTTTTTATGTTGATTTAAAAAAAAATAAAAAAAAAAAAAAAATTATACCGATAAAAAAAACGATACAGATAATTTCCGATATTACATTTTAAAGCATTTATTTCTAAATTAGTTGCACCGTTTTATAAGCCGCAGGGTCCAAAGTGTAGGAAAAAAGCAGCAACTTTTAGTCCGCAATGTATGGTAATTGTACTTGTAAATGGGGGAGGGAGGTTTTTTTGGGTTGGTGCACTAATTGTAAGTGTATCTTGTGTTTTTTATGTTGATTAAAAAAAAACCAAAAAAACCAAAAAAAAAACGATACCAATAATAAAAAAAACGATACCGATAATTTCCGATATTACATTTTAAAGCATTTATCTCTAAATCAGTTGCACCGTTTTATAAGCCGCAGGGTCCAAAGTGTAGGAAAAAAGCAGCAACTTTTAGTCCGCAATGTATGGTAATTGTACTTGTAAATGGGGGAGGGAGGTTTTTTTGGGTTGGTGCACTAATTGTAAGTGTATCTTGTGTTTTTTATGTTGATTAAAAAAAAAAAAAAAAAAAAAAAAAAAAACGATACCGAAAATAAAAAAAACGATACCGATAATTTCCGATATTACATTTTAAAGCATTTATCTCTAAATTAGTTGCACCGTTTTATAAGCCGCAGGGTCCAAAGTGTAGGAAAAAAGCAGCCACTTTTAGTCCGTAATGTATGGTAATTGTACTTGTAAATGGGGGAGGGAGGTTTTTTGGGTTGGTGCACTAATTGTAAGTGTATCTTGTGTTTTTTATGTTGATTAAAAAAACAAAAAAACAAACAAAAAAAACCGATACCGATAACAAAAAAAACGATACCGATAATTTCCGATATTACATTTTAAAGCATTTATCGCTAAATTAGTTGCACCGTTTTATAAGCCGCAGGGTCCAAAGTGTAGGAAAAAAGCAGCAACTTTTAGTCCGTAATGTATGGTAATTGTACTTGTAAATGGGGGAGGGAGGTTTTTTGGGTTGGTGCACTAATTGTAAGTGTATCTTGTGTTTTTTATGTTGATTAACAAAAAACAAAAAACAAAAAAAACCGATACCGATAATAAAAAAAACGATACCGATAATTTCCGATATTACATTTTAAAGCATTTATCTCTAAATTAGTTGCACCGTTTTATAAGCCGCAGGGTCCAAAGTGTAGGAAAAAAGCAGCAACTTTTAGTCCGTAATGTATGGTAATTGTACTTGTAAATGGGGGAGGGAGGTTTTTTGGGTTGGTGCACTAATTGTAAGTGTATCTTGTGTTTTTTATGTTGATTAAAAAAAAAAAAAAAAAAAAAAAAAAAAATGATACCGATAATAAAAAGACCGATACCGATAATTTCCGATATTACATTTTTAAAGCATTTATCTCTAAATTAGTTGCACCGTTTTATAAGCCGCAGGGTCCAAAGTGTAGGAAAAAAGCAGCAACTTTTAGTCCGTAATGTATGGTAATTGTACTTGTAAATGGGGGAGGGAGGTTTTTTGGGTTGGTGCACTAATTGTAAGTGTATCTTGTGTTTTTTATGTTGATTAAAAAAAACAAAAACAAAAAAAACGATACCGATAAAAAAAAACCCCGATACCGATAATTTCCGATATTACATTTTAAAGCATTTATCTCTAAATTAGTTGCACCGTTTTATAAGCCGCAGGGTCCAAAGTGTAGGAAAAAAGCAGCAACTTTTAGTCCGTAATGTATGGTAACTGTACTTGTAAATGGGGGAGGGAGGTTTTTTTGGGTTGGTGCACTAATTGTAAGTGTATCTTGTGTATTTTATGTTGATTTAAAAAAAAAAAAAGAAAGAAAAAAAAACGATACCGATAATAAAAAAAACGATACCGATAATTTCCGATATTACATTTTAAAGCATTTATCTCTAAATTAGTTGCACCGTTTTATAAGCCGCAGGGTCCAAAGTGTAGGAAAAAAGCAGCAACTTTTAGTCCGTAATGTATGGTAATTGTACTTGTAAATGGGGGAGGGAGGTTTTTTTGGGTTGGTGCACTAATTGTAAGTGTATCTTTGTTTTTTTAATCAACATAAAAAACACAACAAAAAAAAACAAACAACGATACCGATAATAAAAAAACCGATACCGATAATTTCCGATATTACATTTTAAAGCATTTATCTCTAAATTAGTTGCACCGTTTTATAAGCCGCAGGGTCCAAAGTGTAGGAAAAAAGCAGCAACTTTTAGTCCGTAATGTATGGTAATTGTACTTGTAAATGGGGGAGGGAGGTTTTTTGGGTTGGTGCACTAATTGTAAGTGTATCTTGTGTTTTTTATGTTGATTAACAAAAAACAAAAAACAAAAAAAACCGATACCGATAATAAAAAAAACGATACCGATAATTTCCGATATTACATTTTAAAGCATTTATCTCTAAATTAGTTGCACCGTTTTATAAGCCGCAGGGTCCAAAGTGTAGGAAAAAAGCAGCAACTTTTAGTCCGTAATGTATGGTAATTGTACTTGTAAATGGGGGAGGGAGTTTTTTTTGGGTTGGTGCACTAATTGTAAGTGTATCTTGTGTTTTTATGTTGATTAAAAAACCCCCAAAAAAACCCGATACCGATAATTAAAAAAACGATGCCGATAATTTCCGATATTACATTTTAAAGCATTTATCTCTAAATTAGTTGCACCGTTTTATAAGCCGCAGGGTCCAAAGTGTAGGAAAAAAGCAGCAACTTTTAGTCCGTAATGTATGGTAATTGTACTTGTAAATGGGGGAGGGAGGTATTTTGGGTTGGTGCACTAATTGTAAGTGTATCTTGTGTTTTTTATGTAGATTAAAAAAAACAAAAACGATACCGATAATTAAAAAAAACGATACCGTTAATTTCCGATATTACATATTAAAGCATTTATCTCTAAATTAGTTGCACCGTTTTATAAGCCGCAGGGTCCAAAGTGTAGGAAAAAAGCAGCAACTTTTAGTCCGTAATGTATGGTAATTGTACTTGTAAATGGGGGAGGGAGGTTTTTTGGGTTGGTGCACTAATTGTAAGTGTATCTTGTGTTTTTTATGTAGATTAAAAAAATAAAATAAATAAAAAAAAAACGATACCGATAATAAAAAAAAACGATACCGTTAATTTCCGATATTACATATTAAAGCATTTATCTCTAAATTAGTTGCACCGTTTTATAAGCCGCAGGGTCCAAAGTGTAGGAAAAAAGCAGCAACTTTTAGTCTGTAATGTATGGTAATTGTACTTGTAAATGGGGGAGGGAGGTTTTTTGGGTTGGTGCACTAATTGTAAGTGTATCTTGTGTTTTTTATGTTGATTAAAAAGAAAACACCAAAAAAAAACCCGATACCGATAATAAAAAAAACGATACCAATAATTTCCGATATTACATTTTAAAGCATTTATCTCTAAACTAGTTGCACCGTTTTATAAGCCGCAGGGTCCAAAGTGTAGGAAAAAAGCAGCAACTTTTAGTCCGTAATGTATGGTAATTGTACTTGTAAATGGGGGAGGGAGGTTTTTTGGGTTGGTGCACTAATTGTAAGTGTATCTTGTGTTTTTTATGTTGATTAAAAAAACAAACAAACAAAAAAAAAACGATGCCAATAATAAAAAAAAACGATACCGATAATTTCCGATATTACATTTTAAAGCATTTATCTCTAAATTAGTTGCACCATTTTATAAGCCGCAGGGTCCAAAGTGTAGGAAAAAAGCAGCAACTTTTATTCCGTAATGTATGGTAATTGTACTTGTAAATGGGGGAGGGAGGTTTTTTGGGTTGGTGCACTAATTGTAAGTGTATCTTGTGTTTTTTATGTTGATTTAAAAAAAACAAAAAAAACAAAAAAAACAATACCGATAAAAAAAACGATACCGATAATTTCCGATTTTACATTTTAAAGCATTTATCTCTAAATTAGTTGCACCGTTTTATAAGCCGCAGGGTCCAAAGTGTAGGAAAAAAGCAGCAACTTTTAGTCCGTAATGTATGGTAATTGTACTTGTAAATGGGGGAGGGAGGTTTTTTGGGTTGGTGCACTAATTGTAAGTGTATCTTGTGTTTTTTATGTTGATTAAAAAAACAAAAAAAAACGATACCGATAATAAAAAAAACGATACTGATAATTTCCGATATTACATTTTAAAGCATTTATCTCTAAATTAGTTGCACCGTTTTATAAGCCGCAGGGTCCAAAGTGTAGGAAAAAAGCAGCAACTTTTAGTCCGCAATGTATGGTAATTGTACTTGTAAATGGGGGAGGGAGGTTTTTTGGGTTGGTGCACTAATTGTAAGTGTATCTTGTGTTTTTTATGTTGATTTAAAAAAAACAAAAAAAACAAAAAAAACAATACCGATAAAAAAAACGATACCGATAATTTCCGATTTTACATTTTAAAGCATTTATCTCTAAATTAGTTGCACCGTTTTATAAGCCGCAGGGTCCAAAGTGTAGGAAAAAAGCAGCAACTTTTAGTCCGTAATGTATGGTAATTGTACTTGTAAATGGGGGAGGGAGGTTTTTTGGGTTGGTGCACTAATTGTAAGTGTATCTTGTGTTTTTTATGTTGATTAAAAAAACAAAAAAAAACGATACCGATAATAAAAAAAACGATACTGATAATTTCCGATATTACATTTTAAAGCATTTATCTCTAAATTAGTTGCACCGTTTTATAAGCCGCAGGGTCCAAAGTGTAGGAAAAAAGCAGCAACTTTTAGTCCGCAATGTATGGTAATTGTACTTGTAAATGGGGGAGGGAGGTTTTTTGGGTTGGTGCACTAATTGTAAGTGTATCTTGTGTTTTTTATGTTGATTAAAAAAACAAACAAACAAAAAAAAAACGATGCCAATAATAAAAAAAAAACGATACCGATAATTTCCGATATTACATTTTAAAGCATTTATCTCTAAATTAGTTGCACCATTTTATAAGCCGCAGGGTCCAAAGTGTAGGAAAAAAGCAGCAACTTTTATTCCGTAATGTATGGTAATTGTACTTGTAAATGGGGGAGGGAGGTTTTTTGGGTTGGTGCACTAATTGTAAGTGTATCTTGTGTTTTTTATGTTGATTAAAAAAAACAAAAAAAACAAAAAAAACAATACCGATAAAAAAAACGATACCGATAATTTCCGATTTTACATTTTAAAGCATTTATCTCTAAATTAGTTGCACCGTTTTATAAGCCGCAGGGTCCAAAGTGTAGGAAAAAAGCAGCAACTTTTAGTCCGTAATGTATGGTAATTGTACTTGTAAATGGGGGAGGGAGGTTTTTTGGGTTGGTGCACTAATTGTAAGTGTATCTTGTGTTTTTTATGTTGATTAAAAAAACAAAAAAAAACGATACCGATAATAAAAAAAACGATACTGATAATTTCCGATATTACATTTTAAAGCATTTATCTCTAAATTAGTTGCACCGTTTTATAAGCCGCAGGGTCCAAAGTGTAGGAAAAAAGCAGCAACTTTTAGTCCGTAATGTAATTGTAATTGTACTTGTTGCACTAATTGTAAGTGTATCTTGTGTTTTTTATGTTGATTAAAAAAAAACAACAAAAAAAACCCCGATACCGATAATAAAAAAAACGATACCAATAATTTCCGATATTACATTTTAAAGCATTTATCTCTAAATTAGTTGCACCGTTTTATAAGCCGCAGGGTCCAAAGTGTAGGAAAAAAGCAGCAACTTTTAGTCCGTAATGTATGGTAATTGTACTTGTAAATGGGGGAGGGAGGTTTTTTGGGTTGGTGCACTAATTGTAAGTGTATCTTGTGTTTTTTATGTTGATTAAAAAAAAAACCCAAAAAAACAAACAAAAAACGATACCGATGATAAAAAAACCGATACCGATGATTTCCAATAATACATTTTAAAGCATTTATCTCTAAATTAGTTGCACCGTTTTATAAGCCGCAGGGTCCAAAGTGTAGGAAAAAAGCAGCAACTTTTAGTCCGTAATGTATGGTAATTGTACTTGTAAATGGGGGAGGGAGGTTTTTTGGGTTGGTGCACTAATTGTAAGTGTATCTTGTGTTTTTTATGTTGATTAAAAAAAACAAAACAAAACGATACCGATAATTAAAAAAACCGATACCGATAATTTCCGATATTACATTTTAAAGCATTTATCTCTAAAATTAGTTGCGCCGTTTTATAAGCCGCAGGGTCCAAAGTGTAGGAAAAAAGCAGCAACTTTTAGTCCGTAATGTATGGTAATTGTACTTGTAAATGGGGGAGGGAGGTTTTTTTGGGTTGGTGCACTAATTGTAAGTGTATCTTGTGTTTTTTATGTTGATTAAAAAAAACAAAAACAAAAAAAAAACAATACCGATAATAAAAAAAACGATACCAATAAAATCCGATATTACATTTTAAAGCATTTATCTCTAAATTAGTTGCACCGTTTTATAAGCCGCAGGGTCCAAAGTGTAGGAAAAAAGCAGCAACTTTTAGTCCGTAATGTATGGTAATTGTACTTGTAAATGGGGGAGGGAGTTTTTTTGGGTTGGTGCACTAATTGTAAGTGTATCTTGTGTTTTTTATGTTGATTAAAAAAAACCAAAAAACAAAAAAAAAACATACCGATAATAAAAAAAAAACGATACCGATAATTTCCGATATTACATTTTAAAGTATTTATCGCTAAATTAGTTGCACCATTTTATAAGCCGCAGGGTCCAAAGTGTAGGAAAATAGCAGCAACTTTTAGTCCGTAATGTATGGTAATTGTACTTTTAAATGCTGGAGGGAGGTTTTTTGGGTTGGTGCACTATTTGTAAGTGTATCTTGTGTTTTTTATGGTGATTAAAAAACCCAAAAAAAAAACCAAAACAACCCCGATACCGATAATAAAAAAACGATACCGATAATTTCCGATATTACATTTTAAAGCATTTATCTCTAAATCAGTTGCACCGTTTTATAAGCCGCAGGGTACAAAGTGTAGGAAAAAAGCAGCAACTTTTAGTCTGTAATGTATAGTAATTGTACTTGTAAATGCTGGAGGGAGGTTTTTTGGGTTGGTGCACTAATTGTAAGTGTATCTTGTGTTTTTTATGTTGATTAAAAAAAACAAAAACAAAAAAAAAACGATACCGATAATAAAAAGACCGATACCGATAATTTCCGATATTACATTTTAAAGCATTTATCTCTAAATTAGTTGCACCGTTTTATAAGCCGCAGGGTCCAAAGTGTAGGAAAAAAGCAGCAACTTTTAGTCCGTAATGTATGGCAATTGTACTTGTACATGGGAGAGGGAGGTTTTTTGGGTTGGTGCACTAATTGTAAGTGTATCTTGTGTTTTTTATGTTGATTAAAAAAAAACAAAAAAAAACAAAAAACGATAACGATAAAAAAACAAAAACGATACCGATAATTTCCGATATTACATTTTAAAGCATTTATCTCTAAATTAGTTGCACCGTTTTATAAGCCGCAGGGTCCAAAGTGTAGGAAAATAGCAGCAACTTTTAGTCCGTAATGTATGGTAATTGTACTTTTAAATGCTGGAGGGAGGTTTTTTGGGTTGGTGCACTATTTGTAAGTGTATCTTGTGTTTTTTATGGTGATTAAAAAAACAAAAAAAAAACCCAAAACAACCCCGATACCGATAATAAAAAAACGATACCGATAATTTCCGATATTACATTTTAAAGCATTTATCTCTAAATCAGTTGCACCGTTTTATAAGCCGCAGGGTACAAAGTGTAGGAAAAAAGCAGCAACTTTTAGTCCGTAATGTATGGTAATTGTACTTGTAAATGGGGGAGGGAGGTTTTTTGGGTTGGTGCACTAATTGTAAGTGTATCTTGTGTTTTTTATGTTGATTAAAAAAACAAAAAACAAAAAAAAAAACGAAACCGATAATAACAAAAACCGATACCGATAATTTCCGATATTACATTTTAAAGCATTTATCTCTAAATTAGTTGCACCGTTTTATAAGCCGCAGGGTCCAAAGTGTAGGAAAAAAGCAGCAACTTTTAGTCCGTAATGTATGGTAATTGTACTTGTAAATGGGGGAGGGAGGTTTTTTGGGTTGGTGCACTAATTGTAAGTGTATCTTGTGTTTTTTATGTTGATTAAAAAAAAAAAACGATACCAATAATAAAAAAACCGATATTGATAATTTCCGATATTACATTTTAAAGCATTTATCTCTAAATTAGTTGCACCGTTTTATAAGCCGCAGGGTCCAAAGTGTAGGAAAAAAGCAGCAACTTTTAGTCCGTAATGTATGGTAAGTGTACTTGTAAATGGGGGAGGGAGGTTTTTTTGGGTTGGTGCACTAATTGTAAGTGTATCTTGTGTTTTTTATGTTGATTAAAAAAAACAAACAAACAAAAAAAAACGATACCAATAATAAAAAAAACGATACCAATAATTTCCGATATTACATTTTAAAGCATTTATCTCTAAATTAGTTGCACCGTTTTATAAGCCGCAGGGTCCAAAGTGTAGGAAAAAAGCAGCAACTTTTAGTCCGTAATGTATGGTAATTGTACTTGTAAATGGGGGAGGGAGGTTTTTTTGGGTTGGTACACTAATTGTAAGTGTATCTTGTGTTTTTTATGTTGATTAAAAAAAACAAAAACAAAAAAAAAACGATACCAATAATAAAAAAAACGATACCGATAATTTCCGATATTACATTTTAAAGCATTTATGTCTAAATTAGTTGCACCGTTTTATAAGCCGCAGGGTCCAAAGTGTAGGAAAAGAGCAGCAACTTTTAGTCCGTAATGTATGGTAATTGTACTTGTAAATGGGGGAGGGAGGTTTTTTGGGTTGGTGCACTAATTGTAAGTGTATCTTGTGTTTTTTATGTTGATTAAAAAAAACCCCAAAAAAACCAAACAAAAAACGATACAGATAATAAAAAAACTGATACCGATAATTTCCAATATTACATTTTAAAGCATTTATCTCTAAATTAGTTGCACCGTTTTATAAGCCGCAGGCTCCAAAGTGTAGGAAAGAAGCAGCAACTTTTAGTCCGTAATGTATGGTAATTGTACTTGTAAATGGGGGAGGGAGGTTTTTTGGGTTGGTGCACTAATTGTAAGTGTATCTTGTGTTTTTTATGTTGATTAAAAAAAAACCCCAAAAAAACAAACAAAAAACGATACCGATGATAAAAAAAACGATACCGATAATTTCCAATAATACATTTTAAAGCATTTATCTCTAAATTAGTTGCACCGTTTTATAAGCCGCAGGGTCCAAAGTGTAGGAAAAAAGCAGCAACTTTTAGTCCGTAATGTATGGTAATTGTACTTGTAAATGTTGGAGGGAGGTTTTTTGGGTTGGTGCACTAATTGTAAGTGTATCTTGTGTTTTTTATGTTGATTAAAAAAAACCCAAAAAAAACAAAAAACGATAACGATAAAAAAACAAAAACGATACCGATAATTTCCGATATTACATTTTAAAGCATTTATCTCTAAATTAGTTGCACCGTTTTATAAGCCGCAGGGTCCAAAGTGTAGGAAAAAAGCAGCAACTTTTAGTCTGTAATGTATAGTAATTGTACTTGTAAATGCTGGAGGGAGGTTTTTTGGGTTGGTGCACTAATTGTAAGTGTATCTTGTGTTTTTTATGTTGATTAAAAAAACAAAAAAACACAAAAAAAACGATACCGATAATAAAAAGACCGATACCGATAATTTCCGATATTACATTTTAAAGCATTTATCTCTAAATTAGTTGCACCATTTTATAAGCCGCAGGGTCCAAAGTGTAGGAAAAAAGCAGCAACTTTTAGTCCGTAATGTATGGTAATTGTACTTGTAAATGGGGGAGGGAGGTTTTTTTGGGTTGGTACACTAATTGTAAGTGTATCTTGTGTTTTTTATGTTGATTAAAAAAAAACAAAAAACAAAAAAAACGATACCGATAAAAAAAAAAACCGATACTGTTAATTTCCGATATTACACTTTAAAGCATTTATCTCTAAATTAGTTGCACCGTTTTATAAGCCGCAGGGTCCAAAGTGTAGGAAAAAAGCAGCAACTTTTAGTCCGTAATGTATGGCAATTGTACTTGTAAATGGGGGAGGGAGATTTTTTGGGTTGGTGCACTAATTGTAAGTGTATCTTGTGTTTTTTATGTTGATTAAAAAAAACCAAAAAAAAACAAAAAACGATAACGATAAAAAAACAAAAACGATACCGATAATTTCCGATATTACATTTTAAAGCATTTATCTCTAAATTAGTTGCACCGTTTTATAAGCCGCAGGGTCCAAAGTGTAGGAAAATAGCAGCAACTTTTAGTCCGTAATGTATGGTAATTGTACTTTTAAATGCTGGAGGGAGGTTTTTTGGGTTGGTGCACTATTTGTAAGTGTATCTTGTGTTTTTTATGGTGATTAAAAAAACAAAAAAAAAACCCAAAACAACCCCGATACCGATAATAAAAAAACGATACCGATAATTTCCGATATTACATTTTAAAGCATTTATCTCTAAATCAGTTGCACCGTTTTATAAGCCGCAGGGTACAAAGTGTAGGAAAAAAGCAGCAACTTTTAGTCTGTAATGTATAGTAATTGTACTTGTAAATGCTGGAGGGAGGTTTTTTGGGTTGGTGCACTAATTGTAAGTGTATCTTGTGTTTTTTATGTTGATTAAAAAACAAAAAAACAAAAAAAAAAACGATACCAATAATAAAAAAACGATACCGATAATTTCCGATATTACATTTTAAAGCATTTATCTCTAAATTAGTTGCACCGTTTTATAAGCCGCAGGGTCCAAAGTGTAGGAAAAAAGCAGCAACTTTTAGTCCGTAATGTATGGTAATTGTACTTGTAAATGCTGGAGGGAGGTTTTTTGGGTTGGTGCACTAATTGTAAGTGTATCTTGTGTTTTTTATGTTGATTAAAAAATAAATAAATAAATAAATAAACCGATACTGATAATAAAAAAAACGATACCGATAATTTCCGATATTACATTTTAAAGCATTTATCTCTAAATTAGTTGCACCGTTTTATAAGCCGCAGGGTCCAAAGTGTAGGAAAAAAACAGCAACTTTTAGTCCGTAATGTATGGTAATTGTACTTGTAAATGGGGGAGGGAGGTTTTTTTGGGTTGGTGCACTAATTGTAAGTGTATCTTGTGTTTTTTATGTTGATTAAAAAACAAAAAAACAAAAAAAACAACGATACCAATAATAAAAAAACGATACCGATAATTTCCGATATAACATTTTAAAGCATTTATCTCTAAATAAGTTGCACCGTTTTATAAGCCGCAGGGTCCAAAGTGTAGGAAAAAAGCAGCAACTTTTAGTCCGTAATGTATGGTAATTGTACTTGTAAATGGGGGAGGGAGGTTTTTTGGGTTGGTGCACTAATTGTAAGTGTATCTTGTGTTTTTTATGTAAATTAAAAAAAACAAAACAAAAAAAAAAAACGATACCAATAATTAAAAAAACCATACCGATAATTTCCGATATTACATTTTAAAGCATTTATGTCTAAATTAGTTGCACCGTTTTATAAGCCGCAGGGTCCAAAGTGTAGGAAAAAAGCAGCAACTTTTTGTCCGTAATGTATGGTAATTGTACTTGTAAATGGGGGAGGGAGGTTTTTTGGGTTGGTGCACTAATTGTAAGTGTATCTTGTGTTTTTTATGTTGATTAAAAAAAAAAAAAATGATACCGATAATAAAAAGACCGATACCGATAATTTCCGATATTACATTTTAAAGCATTTATCTCTAAATTAGTTGCACCGTTTTATAAGCCGCAGGGTCCAAAGTGTAGGAAAAAAGCAGCAACTTTTAGTCCGTAATGTATGGTAATTGTACTTGTAAATGGGGGAGGGAGGTTTTTTGGGTTGGTGCACTAATTGTAAGTGTATCTTGTGTTTTTTATGTTGATTAAAAAAAACCCCCAAAAAACCAAAAACGATACCGATATTAAAAAGACCGATACCGATAATTTCCCATATTACATTTTAAAGCATTTATCTCTAAATCAGTTGCACCGTTTTATAAGCCGCAGGGTCCAAAGTGTAGGAAAAAAGCAGCAACTTTTAGTCCGTCATTTATGGTAATTCTAATTAATTTGCTTAAGGCCTGTAAGTAAATAGTCGCGACAAACAAGGGACCGTGTTACTAAAAGTGCAATAGTAAACAACAAACTTGCGTCAGACGTGTATTTTAACAAAACGTTACTTTACTTTAAACCTTACCACTGCGGAGCGATCCAGTAAAAAAACAAAAAAAAAACTATTAAACCTTCGTACCCTCAACTTTTACAAAGTACTTATTTTGTTTCCAAGTCTTGGCACTGAAAGTCCAATCCGACTAAAGACATTTTTTTTCTCCATGTTCCGTCCCCGCAGAGTCTTTGGCCAGCGACGTCAAGGGGCTCGTTTTCAGAGCGCTTGTGTGTACCGGCCATAACGGAACAGACACACAATTGTGTGCTTGTTCGCTTGCAGAGAAGTGAGCAAGTTCAGAACGAGCCCACAGGGAGAAGCCAACGTCGGGTCTTCAGCTCCGGTGGGGACTTTTTTTTATGGTGCGCCTCGTGCTTAGTTACTGTAACGCCTTGTGTACTGTGCTTGTTCAAACACTTTCAAACTATCACTTTCGACATTTAAATGCTGAGGAAGCAACTATAATGTTTCCTGCTGCTTGAAGGTGGAGAACAAATATGGCAATATATCGCAATACTTTTTCGAACAATATGATATTAATTCTGAATCTCTTAAATTCGATTGTATGTATTTATTTTAATGTAAAAATCCATGTGCCCCCCATAACTTGGCCCCCTTGTGGTGGAAATGTATAAATGTCATCATTTCCTTCAACAAGCTCCGATCTTCTTGAGATTGTTGATATTATGTGGGGTTATTGGGAAGGACATGACGACATTGGTACCAATATCGCCCCCCTCTGGTGGAAAAATATACGGTCATAACTTCCTTCCGCATGCTCCGATCTTCTTGAAATTTCTTATATGCGTCGGGCACGTTGGGACGGATACGACTGCATGACGACAGTGGCAGAAATATCGCC
>NC_084573.2:32275000-32300000 GCF_033978685.3 Nerophis lumbriciformis
GTTGGGACCCACCATGACCTTGATGTCCCCCAATTTTAATCGCATTATTAGTTCCCACAAGCATACATATCTCACTCACGCTACAGTACACACATCAATAGGGACTGGAGGTCGGCTGTAACGGCTGACCTCCTAATTTTAACTACACAGTAGACACTCTGGGGGCCTTGTACACATGCATGGGGGGTTTGGGGTTCGGCGCACCCCTCATTGCCTCGTCGGCCGGCGGGGACTGCGGTCTGGTGGCCTGCCAGGCTTTTATTCATTTATTATTGTTATATATATATTTTTTATTTTTAATGTATTTATTATTTTTATTTTTATTATTACTCATTTTTATTTTATTTTATTTTTAAAATTTTATTTTTTATTTAATTTTTTTATTTTATTTTATTTAATTTTTTTTAAATCTTATTATTTATTTGTGTGTGGCGTCGCGCGGGTCTCACTTCCTGTTGGATGGGGTCCGTGCCCGTGTGGCCCGACCTTGCGCTGTGGGGTCTCTGTCGGTGACTTGGTGTGGTGGCGGCGCAGCCCCCGTGTCTGGTCTGGATGCTGTGTCCCGGTTGTTTGGGCGGTGGTGTGTTTGTGCGGGTTTGGGTTGGGGTGGGGGGCCTTTTGGTTGGGGGGGTTGTTGGTGTCTCTTGTTTGCGTGTTGGCGTTCGGGCTGACCGGCGGGCTGGCGCCGGCTGGTCTCCGTGGCCCTGGTGGCGTGTGGTTGCTGGTCGCAGTTTTTCTTTGATCGCTTTGATTTGATTGGCTGGTGCTGGCTGTCTGGGGTTATTGCGGCTGCTGTTTCTGCTGCCGTTTGTTTGTGGTGTGGGCGCCCGTGGCTGCTGGGTCTGGTGCAGGGGTGTGGCTGATGTTGTGACTGGTGGCAGCGCGCGCGCGTGATGGCTGTCGGGGCTGACGAACTGTGTATATGTATGTATATGTGTGTGTATGTATGTATGTTTATATATGTGTATGTGTACATATGTGTATGTATATGTATATATGTGTATGTGTGGGTATGTATACGTGTATGTGTGTATGTGTATGTGTATGTGTGTATGTATGTATGTATGTATATTTCTGGGGGTACGCTCTGGGCCTGCCTGTCAGACGGGGGTCGACGCCTCAGGCTACTGCATCCGAACTGCGTGTCTGGAGCTCCTGGGTCCCGCTGTCCATCCCTTCCGGGTGCCCGTCTTGGTTGGGGCCTGTTGGGCCTAGTCCCTGCGTCTATTGTGGTAGCTTGGTGCTGCAAGGTATTCCAAGGTGCTGCGAGTCGGCCAGTTGCTGGGGTAGTGACCTTGTTTGTCAGCATGTCTGTGATCTTCTTTTAATTCTTTTTTTTATTTTAATTAATTAATTAATTTTTTTTTTTTTTTTTTTTTTTAAATATATTTTATTAATATTATTTTTTAATTTTTCCCCTCCCTCAGGGGGGGGCTCGGCGGGGCGGTTGCTGGTTGTTCCATCTCCATCGTTGGGGTCCCTGCGGGTGGGGTGGGTGGTTCCCGTGGCCCTGTGCCTGGGTGGTCCTGCGGCGGCCGGTTTGGGTGGGGTGGCCGGGGGCTGGCCTCGCCGCGCTCTCCGGGGGTGGGGGGTGGGCTCGTGGGGGCCCGGTTGCCGGTGGGGCGGGGGCGGTCTTCCCGTCCGGTTGCGGGGAGTCTCTGGGTCCCTCGGGCGGGGCGTCTCGCCTTTCTGCCCGTGTGGGGTGTGGTCTCTCGCTGGCTTGGGGTCTGGCTGTCCCCTGCTTTTCTCGTGCCCTGTCCTCTGCCGGGTGCGTCTGTCTGCGGCCTGCTGCTGGCCCTTGTGGGCGGTACGGTGGGTCGGGCTCTGGGGTTCCTGTCGCTGGCCGGCTTGGCTGCGTGGGGGCGGTGGTCCCTGGTTCCCTGGGCACCACGCCTCCTGTTTGTGGGTTGGGCTCTCGGGGGTGATGGGGCCGTGCTCTGGCTCCCACGCACTCTGGGAGTCGAATGTATTGTACATGCAAATTCACATATGCTCACATACGTACATAGGTACCTACGCTCCCACATACATACACAAATACAGTACATATTTACCTACCTAATGTTCGTACATCCACACGCACATTCAATATACAAACATACACATACACATACTGTACATATACATTCACTGTACAAACACATATACACATTCTGTACATATACATTCATTGTACAAACACATATACACAGTCTGTACATATACAAGTACATATGCATACTTACACTCATGCACATAATCACGTTTCATCAAACATATATTAACGTTGTTGCCCTAGGGTAAACTGGGTGTAACACATGGCACACTGACAAAGCTTAACCTATTGTGACTATAACAATCTACAAGGTTAATGTAGGTTGCTTCTCTTTCTCCCCCTCCATTTTTCTGCATTCTTTCGTATCTCAAGTTATCATTACGTATATGTATTGTTGCATTTAAACAACTGTATTGTTGATAATAAAGGTAAATTATTGGTATTGTTCATTATCAATAGCGCTATTTCTATTGGTATTTGTATTGATCCATTTGTAGTGTAATAATGCTCATTGTCATTTCTGTATTATTATTTTTTTTTCGCTAACTGCTTATTTGCTATTACTTTTACCATCATATTTGTACATGTCATATTTGCTGATGTTGCTCTATTGTTGTTGTTGTTGTTGTTTGCTGTTGTTGTTTTTGTCTCTCTGTCTAATCCCCCTCTTGTCCCCACAATTTCCCCCTCTGTCTTCTTTTTTTTTTCTCTTTCTATCCCCTCCTGCTCCGGCCCGGCTGCACTAAATGATAATATAAATACATTTAATAAAGTCAAATACAAATAAGGCAACAAGAGAAGTATCCTACACTTCTCTTTTGTAAAGTAAATCTGAACAGCCGACATGGGCATCTACATCAACTATATGATTTGCCTGAGAAGCTGGACAGGACATAAAAAAAAAAAAAAAAAAAAAAAAAAAAAAAAAAGAAATATCGCCCCCCTCTGGTGGAAAAATATACGGTCATAACTTCCTTCCGCATGCTCCGATCTTCTTGAAATTTTTGATATGGGTCGGGCACGTTGGGACGGACATGACTGCATGACGACAGTGGCAGAAATATCGCCCCCCTCTGGTGGAAAAATATTCGGTCATAACTTTCTTGCGCATGCTCCGATCTTCTGGAAATTTTTGATATGGGTCGGGCATGTTGGGACGGACATGACTACATGACGAGAGTGGCAGAAATATCGCCCCCCTCTGGTGGAAAAATATACGGTCATAACTTCCTTCCGCATGCTTCGATCTTCTTGAAATTGTTGATATGGGTCGGGCACGTTGGGACAGACATGACTGCATGACGAGAGTGGCAGAAATATCGCCCCCCTCTGGTGTAAAAATATACGGTCATAACTTCCTTTTGCAGGCTCCGATCTTCTTGAAATATTTTATATGGGTCGGGCACGTTGGAACGGACATGACTGCATGACGAGAGTGGCAGAAATATCGCCCCCCTCTGGTGGAAAAATATTCGGTCATAACTTTCTTCCGCATGCTCCGATCTTCTGGAAATTTTTGATATGGGTCGGGCACGTTGGGACGGACATGACTGCATGACGAGAGTGGCAGAAATATCGCCCCCCCTCTGGTGGAAAAATATTCGGTCATAACTTTCTTCCGCATGCTCCGATCTTCTTTAAATTGCATGTGGCAGAAATATCGCCCCCCTCTGGTGGAAAAATATACGGTCATAACTTCCTTCCGCATGCTCCGATCTTCTTGAAATTTTTGATATGGGTCGGGCACGTTGGGACGGACATGACTGCATGACGACAGTGGCAGAAATATCGCCCCCCTCTGGTGGAAAAATATTCGGTCATAACTTTCTTGCGCATGCTCCGATCTTCTGGAAATTTTTGATATGGGTCGGGCATGTTGGGACGGACATGACTACATGACGAGAGTGGCAGAAATATCGCCCCCCTCTGGTGGAAAAATATACGGTCATAACTTCCTTCCGCATGCTTCGATCTTCTTGAAATTGTTGATATGGGTCGGGCACGTTGGGACAGACATGACTGCATGACGAGAGTGGCAGAAATATCGCCCCCCTCTGGTGTAAAAATATACGGTCATAACTTCCTTTTGCAGGCTCCGATCTTCTTGAAATATTTTATATGGGTCGGGCACGTTGGAACGGACATGACTGCATGACGAGAGTGGCAGAAATATCGCCCCCCTCTGGTGGAAAAATATTCGGTCATAACTTTCTTCCGCATGCTCCGATCTTCTGGAAATTTTTGATATGGGTCGGGCACGTTGGGACGGACATGACTGCATGACGAGAGTGGCAGAAATATCGCCCCCCCTCTGGTGGAAAAATATTCGGTCATAACTTTCTTCCGCATGCTCCGATCTTCTTTAAATTGCATGTGGCAGAAATATCGCCCCCCTCTGGTGTAAAAATATACGGTCATAACTTCCTTCCGCAGGCTCCGATCTTCTTGAAATATTTTATATGGGTCGGGCACGTTGGAACGGACATGACTGCATGACGAGAGTGGCAGAAATATCGCCCCCCTCTGGTGGAAAAATATTCGGTCATAACTTTCTTCCGCATGCTCCGATCTTCTGGAAATTTTTGATATGGGTCGGGCACGTTGGGACGGACATGACTGCATGACGAGAGTGGCAGAAATATCGCCCCCCTCTGGTGGAAAAATATTTGGTCATAACTTTCTTCCGCATAATCCGATCTTCTTGAGATTGTTGATATGTGGGGTTATTGGGAAGGACATGACGACATTGGTACCAATATCGCCCCCCTCTGGTGGAAAAACATATGGTCATAACTTCCTTCCGCATGCTCCGATCTTCTTAACATTTTTGATATGGGTCGGGCACGTTGAGACGGACATGACTGCATGACGACAGTGGCAGAAATATTGCCCCCCTCTGGTGGAAAAATATTCGGTCATAACTTTTTTCCGCATGCTCCCATCTTCTTGAGATTGTTGATATGTGGGGTTATTGGGAAGGACATGACGACATTGGTACCAATATCGCCCCCCTCTGGTGGAAAAACATACGGTCATAACTTCCTTCCGCATGCTCCGATCTTCTTAACATTTTTGATATGGGTCGGGCACGTTGGGACGGACATGACTGCATGACGACAGTGGCAGAAATATTGCCCCCCTCTAGTGGAAAAATATTCGGTCATAACTAGAGATGTCCGATAATATCGGCAGTCCGATATTATCGGCTGATAAATGCTTTAAAATGTAATATCGGAAATTAACGGTATCGGTTTCAAAAAGTAAAATGTATGACTTTTTAAAACGCCGCTGTACGGAGTGGTACACGGACGTAGGGAGAAGAACAGAGCGCCAATAAACCTTAAAGGCACTGCCTTTACGTGCCGGCCCAATCACATAATATCTACGGCTTTTCACACACACACACACACAAGTGAATGCAAGGTGGCCGTATAAACAACTTTAACACCATTACAAATATGCGCCACACTGTGATCCCACACCAAACAAGAATGACAAACACATTTCGGGAGAACATCCGCACCGTAACACAACATAAACACAACAGAACAAATACCCAGAAACCCTTGCAGCACTAACTCTTCCGGGACGCTACAATATACACCCCTGCTTCCCCCCCGCTCCCCCCACCTCAACTCCGCCCACCTCAACCTCCTCATGCTCTCTCAGGGTGACCATGTCCCAAATTCCAAGCTGCTGTTTTGAGGCATGTTAAAAAAAATAATGCACTTTGTGACTTCAATAATAAATATGGCAGTGCCATGTTGGGATTTTTTTTTTCCATAACTTGAGTTGATTTATTTTGGAAAACCTTGTTACATTGTTTAATGCATCCAGCGGGGCATCACGACAAAATTAGGCATAATAATGTGTTAATTCCACGACTGAATGTATCGGTATCGGTTGGTATCGGAATCTGTAATTAAGAGTTGGACAATATCGGAATATCGGCAAAAAAGCCATTGTCGGACATCTCTAGTCATAACTTTCTTCCGCATGCTCCGATCTTCTTGAACTTTTTGATGAAGGGACGTAACTGCACGCACCGGCAACAATATCGCCCCCTTGTGGGCGAAAATCATAACAGTCCTAACTTCCATCCACGTGCTGCGACAGCATTTCAGTTCGGCTTCAGGGGGCGCAAACCGGTAAGGGTGTGAATGTTTGAGCACCTAACGATCCAATTTGATTATTTTTTTCCGAAACAATTTTGGAAATGTATGAATCGAATTGGAGCCAAGATAAATAATCAACCAATCAAAGTGTATTCGTATAGCCCTGAATCACAAGTGCCATAAGGGGTTTCTCCTGATCTGAAACATTTTCCGGGCAAGGAAAAGCTCCAAAAGCCCAAAATGGGGAAAAAGAAGGCACCTTGGCTAACCGGCTGAAATAAGAATTGGGATTTGCCCTGCGAATCGATTTTTTTCTGCACCCCTAATATTAGGTGATGACGATACTGAAAACAGGTATCAATGGATTTTTTTGTGTGTGGAATCGACTTTGTTGATTCGATCCTGTTCCCATTCCTGAGGTGACAATTCGATTCAGAATCGATTCGAACCGATTCTCGCAGTGTATTTTTTTGTATAATAATTATAATTGAACTTTTTTGAAACAGGTTACAGGTTAAAAAAAGTTTCTTCTGGTTGCATGGATATGTATTCTTATATTTTAAAAAAACAACAACAACTAATTTCTTTCTTTAAAAAAAAAAAAAGATTAATCGATTTAGATAAAATAATTGGTTAATCAAAGTTTATTCTATTAGTCCTTAATCACAAGTGCCTCAAAACAAAAAAGTCTCAACAACATTCCTTGATCTGAACCCCGATCCGGGCAAGAAAAAACTCCAAAAGCCCAAAATGAAGACACCTTGGGAAGGAGTCGCACATGCGGGGAGGCCCCTCCTAGATGACTGGCTGATATAAGAATCGCGATTTGGTTGTGAATTGATTTGCACCCGTAATATTCGGTAAAAACAAATACTAAAAAAAGCAGGTATCAATTTATTTTTTTGCATGTGGTATCGACTTGGTATCAAAGTATTCAAAATGTATTCTAATTAAAAACATTTTTTTTAAACGATTATGCCCTGCAAAAAGTCAGTGTTCAAAAACAAGAGAAAAAAAATATAAAAATGAGGGGTATTTTATTTAAACTAAGCAAAATTATCTGCTTAGTTTCTGTCAAGACTTTCCAAAACAAGTAAAATTAGCTCACTTCAATGAACCCAAAAATACCTTAAAATAAGTATATTCTCACTAATAACAAGTGCACTTTTCTTGGTAGAAAAAAAAAAGACCTTTTTGCTCAATATGTTGAAAAATATTCTTATATTATGTAAATGCTAGTGCCATTATCTTGACATAACGATATGCGCTCGGCATTATATTTCTTGAAACCAGCAAACTTATACTAAAAAATAATTTATTGTTCTTAACGGAAAAGCAACAAGGCAACCGCTTGTTACTCTCGGGGTCTACTAGCCGCTCAGGCAGATCATATTGTCTAAAAATGCATTTTTCCATGGATAACATGACATCATCGCGCCAAGTGCGTGCTCTTTCAGTCAATTAGTGCGCATATATACAGCCCGGCACCCGGCCAAACATTTTTTTAATTGTAATTTTGAGGAATTTATCTGAATGTGCATGAACTATTTCTGTTCAAAATTGTTAGAAATGTTAAATGTTTAAATATTAACTGTCCGTTTACTTTACTGTGCCAACTGTACTAATTTATGCGTATTTTCTATTGTTTCATTGAAAATAAAACAGCAAAGTCCATTTGGCTGTCATCTGTTTTAATTATGAGACACATTTGTGTCAAAATCATGATTTTTTTTTTTTCATGCTTGAAATAAGAAATTATTACTTTAAAAAAAGTAGTTTTATACTTGTGGGTGTTGATGACACAGCTTTGCAACAGTTGATATTCTAGTTTCAAGCATGTTTTACTCAATATAGGTCATCAAATCTCAGCAACAAGCTGTAATATCTTACTGAGATCATTTAGGACCAAAACACTTAAAACAAGTAAAACACTCTAGCATAAAATCTGCTTAGTGAGAATAATGATCTTATCAGACAGAAAATAAGCAAAAATCACCCTTATTTGAGATATTTCATTTTACTTAGAGTTCAGTTTTTGCAGTGTGGAAAATTAAACATTTTGAATGAGGATAAAAATAATAAATCCATCACTCAACCAACTAAAGTTTATTTGAAAGTAAAACTCCAAAAGGCCAAAATAGAAAAATGTCTGAAATGAGAATACCATTTTTTCCCCTGCAACCCTAATTTTAACCACTGACGTTACTGGAAAAAAAAGCAAGTATCGATGTATTTTTTTCTTGTGGTATCGCAAGCTACTTTGAAAACGTAGTAAGCTAAGCCACAAGTTACTCTCCATTAAATGTAGCTAAGCTACATGGTAAGCTATCCTTAAAGAATTGTAGCGAGCTGCACGGCAAAAGTAGCGAGCTACATCAAAGCTACATTTCCTGAGATCGATAGGTTGTGAGTTCAAACCCCGGCCGAGTCATAACCAAAGACTATAAAAATGGGACCCATTACATCCCCTGCTTGGCACTCAGCATCAAGGGTTGAAATTGGGGGTTAAATCACCAAAAATTATACCCGGGCGCGGCCACCGCTGCTGCTCACTGCTCCCCTCACCTCCCAGGGGGTGATCGAGGGTGATGGATCAAATGCAGAGAATAATTTGGCCACACCTAGTGTGTGTGTGACAATCATTGGTACTTTAACTTTAACTTAACAACATATGTTAATGTAACTGAGAGTGTACACATTTTACTATTAACTATCTGTCATTTAGCTGGGGCCACCCTACAACGTTTAAGGGTCCCCACACTCCACTCTATGTATTTTGTTTGCCTTTTCTTTGGCCCACCCCTATAATGTTCTTCATTTTCTCTATCGACAGTAAAAAAACCCAACATTCATCTATATCTTGACAAAAAAACAATGACTTGTGTGTTGTTTGGGAACAGCTGCTAATAGTTATGTGCAATAAAAACTCAACTCATCTTAATGCGTGTTCCTAAATTTGTGTTCCACGTCTTAGATGAATGTTACAGAGTAAACAGCTAAAAAGTAACCTTTTGGCCGGTGTTTTTTTTTTTTTTTTTTTAAACGCATACTTTTGTCTAAAAATGGCCAAGGACACGCATTATTGTGGGTTTCATTGCTGAAGGAAAAAAATCCAATACCAGTGAAAATGGCACTTTGTGTAAATTGTAAAGAAAAAGAATACAATGATTTGCAAATCCTTTTCAACCTATATTCAATTGAATTGACTGCAATGACAAGATATTTAATGTTCCAACTAAGAAACTTTTTTTTTGTGTGCAAATAATCATTCATTTAGAATTTAATGGCAGCAACACATTGCAGACAAGTTGGCACAGAGGCATTTTTTACCACTGTGTTACATGGCCTTTCCTTTTAACAACACTCAGTAAAAGTTTGGGAACTGTGGAGACCAATTTTTGAAGCTTTTCAGGTGGAATTCTTTCCCATTCTTGCTTGATGTACAGCTTAAGTTGTTCAACAGTCCGGGGGTCTCCGTTGTCGTATTTTACTCTTTATAATGCGCCACACATTTTCAATGGGAGACAGGTCTGGACTACAGGCAGGCCAGTCTAGTACCCGCACTCTTTTACTACGAAGCCACGATGTAACATGTGGATTGGCATTGTCTTGCTGAAATAAGCAGGGGCGTCCATGGTAATGTTGCTTGGATGGCAACATATGTTGCTCCAAAACCTGTATGTACCTTTCAGCATTAATGGCGCCTTCACAGATGTGTAAGTCACCCATGTCTTGGGCACTAATACACCCCCATACCATCACAGATGCTGACTTTTCAACTTTGCGCCTCGAACAATCCGGATGGTTCTTTTCCTCTTTGTTCCGGAGGACACGACGTCCACAGTTTCCAAAAAAAACTATTTGAAATGTGGACTCGTCAGACCACAGAACACTTTTCCACTTAGCATCAGTCCATCTTAGATGAGCTCGGGCCTAGCAAAGCAGGCGCCGTTTCTGGGTGTTGTTGATAAACGGCTTTCGCTTTGCATAGTAGAGTTTTAACTTGCACTTACAGATGTAGCAACCAACTGTAGTTACTGACAGTGGGTTTCTGAAGTGTCCCTGAGCCCATGTGGTGATATCCTTTACACACGTGTCGGTTTTTGATGCAGTACCGCCTGAGGGATCCAAGGTCACGGACATTCAATGTTGGTTTTCAGCCTTGCTGCTTATGTGCAGTGATTTCTCCAGATTCTATGAACCTTTTGATGATATTACAGATCGTAGATGGTGAAATCACGAAATTCCTTGCAATGGCTGGTTGAGAAATGTTGTTCTTAACCAATTTGCTCACGCATTTGTTCACAAAGTGGTGACCCTCGCCTCATCCTTGTTTGTGAATGACTGAGCATTTCATGGAATCTGCTTTTACACCCAATCATGGCGCCCACCTGTTCCCAATTAGCCTGTTCACCTGTGGGATGTTCCAAATAAGTGTTTGATGAGCATTCCCCAACTTTCTCAATCTTTTTTGCCACTTTTTTGAAGCATGTTGCAGGCATCAAATTCCAAATGAGCTAATATTTGCAAAAAAATACAGTTCGAACATTAAGTATCTTGTCTTTGCAGTCTATTCAATTGAATAAAAAGTAGAAAATTATTTGCAAATCATTGTATTCTGTTTTTAATTACGATTTACACAACGTGCCAATTTCACTGGTTTTGGGTTTTGTAAGTTTTCATTTTTTGAGTGGTCAGCTTGAAGCGTCCCTCTGTCTCCGACTCCCTCGCCATCATGCGACTATGATTGTGCTTACCAGTTTTGATGACCCGCCTTCGCGTGCCTCTGATTGGCCAGTCTGTAATGTTTCGCCCTAACCGTAGCGAGTTGTGACTCATCATACGAACACCAACCAATCATCATGGATTTTTTCCGTATGTATGGACCTTCTCATTCATTCGCAGTCCATCGTCTCTCTTTGTAGCCTTGATGTAAGCCACCTGGCTACATGGCTCTAAAAAGTCGCGAAGCTACTGGAAAATGGAGTTAAGCTACGTAGCTTAGCTACATGTAGCTTGCTAGCATCGGTATGTGGAAGACTTGCTCTTCCGGGTTCTTCAGACCACCAATTACGGACATGACTGCCTCGTTCATCTTTCTGAACAATTATTTTGCAATAAATGTTTTTGTGTTCGTTTTCTGTCCGTCTCGCCCTCACTCTCGTTCGTGCTCGGGTTTTCTCTCCACCATCAACAACCTCCTCTCCTTCCCGACTTTTGCCTTTAACAGAGCGACGGGCCATCATACAAACACTCATAGCTGTGTCATCTACGCACCACGTCCATAATCTCGAAGTCCATCTTCAGGCTCGCAGGCCACGCCCCCCCCCACACACTCACGTATCGAGGTCCTCGCATGGATTTGGAACATCACGTATCGTCAGGGAGCCCATTCAAAAACCTCGACGCCATCAATGTGTAAAAAAAAACTCCATCGCAATTCCGCGTCGTTAAAGTTTGCCCGGTCGCCTCGCAGGAAGTGCGCGTGGTAATGGTCTTAAAAGCGGCGTCGGGCCCCGTCGAGGTTGTTTGGCTCCCATCTTCTCGCAATTTGAGTCACATCAAAGTCTGCGGGAAAGCACAAATTTGCCCTCATTTCGCTGAGACGAGTGCACCGCCACCCCTCCGCGCGCGCGAGCCATAAAGGGCGGCGGATGTAAACGCCGCATAATTCCGCGCCACGCACAGAAATCTAATTGGGATGATTCTAGTGAATTACTTTTGTCTTTTTTTTTTTTTTTCTTTCCGTGTTTTTTTTAAAGCCCATATGGGGGAGGCAGATGTCAAACTCATTTTGCATAGGCTCTGAAGATAAAGGCTGTATTAATAGAAATGTAATTACGTTCGGCCCACAAGACATATCTCGCCGTGTGAGGCCGGGAATCGTACTCGAACCAAAGAATTAAACCCCCGCACACTAAAATGGTGTTTTACATTGTCGAGCTTTCAACGGAGATGAATGAACAATTTAGTTGAAAGCCGGGGATAACATTATGGAATAAAACAAAAAGCTTTTTTTCACATCATAGCTATCTTCTCTATACGTTTTTTTTTTTAAAGGAGCGGTATGGAATTGTTGTCTGGCGTCCTGGCTCCCCCACACATTTGTCAAATGGGATTTAAAATTGTTAGGGGAATATTTTCTCACCTTTCGAGCAAAATGCAACGTCTCAGAAGTTACCACCGTATTTCCCGGACTATAGCAAATAATATTTAAAAATATTTCCCATACATTAGCTGCACCAGACTATAAGCCTCACCCACTTAATACCAGAAGAAACCAATATTTGCCCATGTATTAGCCGCACCAAACTATGAGCCACACCCACTGAATATTAGAAGAAAATAATAGTTTCCCATATATTAGCTGCACCGGACTATAAGCCGCACCCACCAAATTCTAGAAGAAAATAATACTTTTCCATATATTAGCCGCACCGGACTATAAGCCACACTCACTTAATTTTAGAAGAAAAAAATATTTTCCCACATATTAGCCGCACCCACTTAATACCAGAAAAAAGTAATATTTGCCCATTTAGTAGCGCTTAATTCTAGAAGAAAATACTAGACTCCCATATATTAGCAGCACCGGACTATAAGCCGCACCCACTTAATTCTAGAAGAAAATACTAGATTCCCATATATTAGCAGCACCGGACTATAAGCCGCACCCACAAAATTCTAGAAGAAAATAATAGTTTCAATGCATTAGCCGCACCGGACTATAAGCCACACCCACTTAATTTCAGAAAAAAGTAATTTTGTTTCCATATATTAGCCGCACCGGGTTATAAGACACACTCACCAAATTCTAGAAGAAAATAATACCTTTCCATGCATTAGCCGCACCGGACTATAAGCCGCACCCACTTAATTTTAGAAGAAAATAATATTTTTCCATATATTAGCCGCACCGGACTATAAGCCACACTCACTTAATTTTAGAAGAAACAATATTTTCCCACAAATTAGCCGCACCCACTTAATACCAGAAAAAAGTAATATTTGCCCATTTAGTAGCGCTTAATTCTAGAAGAAAATACTAAACTCCCATATATTAGCAGCACCGGACAATAAGCCACACCCACTTAATTCTAGAAGAAAATACTAGATTCCCATATATTAGCAGAACCGGACTATAAGCCGCACCCACCAAATTATAGAAGAAAATAATAGTTTCAATGCATTAGCCGCACCGGACTACAAGCCACACCCACTTAATTTCAGAAAAAAGTAATTTTGTTTCCATATATTAGCCACACCGGGTTATAAGACACACTCACCAAATTCTAGAAGAAAATAATACTTTTCCATGCATTAGCCGCACCGGACTATAAGCCGCACCCACCAAATTCTAGAAGAAAATAATACTTTTCCATATATTAGCCGCACCGGACTATAAGCCACACTCACTTAATTTTAGAAGAAACAAATATTTTCCCACATATTAGCCGCACCCACTTAATACCAGAAAAAAGTAATATTTGCCCATTTAGTAGCGCTTAATTCTAGAAGAAAATACTAGATTCCCATATATTAGCAGCACCGGACTATAAGCCGCACCCACCAAATTCTAGAAGAAAATAATAGTTTCAATGCATTAACCGCACCGGACTATAAGCCACACCCACTTAATTTCAGAAAAAAGTAATTTTGTTTCCATATATTAGCCGCACCGGGTTATAAGCCGCACCCACTTAATTTTAGAAGAAGCTAATATTTTCCCAAATAATAGCTGCACCGGACTATAAGTCACACACACTTAATACCAGAAAAAACTAATATTTGCCAACGTATTAGCCGCACCGGACTGTAAGTCACACCCTCTTAATTCTAGAAGAAAATAATAGACTGCCACATATTAGCAGCACCGGACTATAAGCCGCGCCCACCAAATCCGAGAAGAAAATATTTTCCACGCATTAGCCGCACCATAAACTGCACCCACTTAATTTGAGAAAAAACTAATATTTTCCATATATTAGCCGCACCCACTTAATTCTAGAAGAAAATAATATTTCCCCACACATTAGCCGCACCGGCCTATAAGCCGCACCCACTTAATTCTAGAAGAAAGTAATATTTTTTCCATATATTAGCCGCACTGGGTTATAAGCCACACCCACCAAATTCTAGCAGAAAATAATATGTTTCCATATATTAACCGCACCGGATTATAAGCTGCACCTACTTGATTGTATAAGAAAATAATATTTGCCATGTATTAGCTGCACCGGGCGATAAGACGAACCCACCTAATTTTAGAAGAAAATAATATTTTTCCATATATTAGCCGCACCGGACTATAAGCCACACCCACTTAATTTTAGAAGAAAAAAATATTTTCCCACATATTAGCCGCACCCACTTAATACCAGAAAAAAGTAATATTTGCCCATTTAGTAGCGCTTAATTCTAGAAGAAAATACTAGACTCCCATATATTAGCAGCACCGGACAATAAGCCACACCCACTTAATTCTAGAAGAAAATACTAGATTCCCTTATATTAGCAGCACCGGACTATAAGCCGCACCCACCAAATTCTAGAAGAAAATAATAGTTTCAATGCATTAGCCGCACCGGACTACAAGCCACACCCACTTAATTTCAGAAAAAAGTAATTTTGTTTCCATATATTAGCCACACCGGGTTATAAGACACACTCACCAAATTCTAGAAGAAAATAATACTTTTCCATGCATTAGCCGCACCGGACTATAAGCCGCACCCACCAAATTCTAGAAGAAAATAATACTTTTCCATATATTAGCCGCACCGGACTATAAGCCACACTCACTTAATTTTAGAAGAAAAAAATATTTTCCCACATATTAGCCGCACCCACTTAATACCAGAAAAAAGTAATATTTGCCCATTTAGTAGCGCTTGATTCTAGAAGAAAATACTAGACTCCCATATATTAGCAGCACCGGACAATAAGCCACACCCACCAAATTCTAGAAGAAAATAATAGTTTCAATGCATTAGCCGCACCGGACTATAAGCCGCACCCACTTAATTTTAGAAGAAGCTAATATTTTCCCATATATTAGCCGCACCGGGTTATAAGCCGCACCCACTTAATTTTAGAAGAAGCTAATATTTTCCCATATATTAGCCGCACCGGACTATAAGTCACACACACTTAATACCAGAAAAAACTAATATTTGCCAACGTATTAGCCGCACCGGACTACAAGCCGCGCCCACCAAATCCGAGAAGAAAATATTTTCCACGCATTAGCCGCACCATAAGCTGCACCCACTTAATTTGAGAAGAAACTAATATTTTCCATATATTTGCCGCACCCACTTAATTCTAGAAGAAAATAATATTTCCCCACACATTAGCCGCACCCACTTAATTCTAGAAGAAAGTAATATTTTTTCCATATATTAGCCGCACCGGACTATAAGCTGCACCTACTTGATTGTATAAGAAAATAATATTTGCCATGTATTAGCTGGACCGGGCGATAAGACGAACCCACCTAATTCTAGAAGAAAATAATACTTTTTCATGTATTAGCCGCACCGGACTATAAGCCGCAACCACCAAATTCTAGAAGAAAACAATATTTTCCATGCATTAACCGCCCAGGACTGTAAGCCACTTCCACGTAATTTTAGAAGAAACTAATATTCTTCCATATATTAGCCGCACACTGGACTATAAGCCACACTCAATTTTAGAAGAAAATAATATTTTCCCACATATTAGACGCACAAGACTATAAGTCGCACCCACCAAATTCTAGTAGACAATAATATTTCCCCACACATTAGCCGCACCGGACTATCAAGCGCACCCACTTAATACCAGAAGAAAATAATATTTTTCCATATAATAGCAGCACCGGACTATAAGCCGCACCCACCAAATTCTAGAAGAAAATAATAATTTCCCATGCATTAGTTGCACCGGACTATAAGCCGCACCCAATTATTTTTTAGAAGAAAATGATATTTTCCCATATATTAGCCGCACCGGACTATAAGCCGCACCCACTCAATTCTAGAAGAAAATACTAGACTGCCACATATTAGCAGCACCGGACTATAAGCCGCGCCCACCAAATCCGAGAAGAAAATATTTTCAACGCATTAGCCGCACCGGACTATAAGCCACACCCACCAAATTCTAGAAGAAAATAATACTTTCCCATGCATTAGTCGCACCGGACTATAAACCGCACCCACTTAATACTAGAAGAAAATAATATTTTCCCATATATTAGCAGCACCTGACCATAAGCCGCACCCACTTAATTTTAGAAGAAAATGATATTTTCCCATATATTAGCTGGACCGGACTATAAGTCACACACACTTAATACCAACAAAAACTAATATTTGCCCATGTATTAGCCGCACCCACTTAATTCTAGTAGAAAATACTAGACTCCCATATATTAGCTGCACCGGGCTATAAGCCACACCCACTTAATTCTAGAAGAAAATACTAAACTCCCATATATTAGCCGCACCGGGCTATAAGCCGCACCCACCTAATTCTAGAAGAAAATAATATTTTCAACGCATTAGCCACACCCACTTAATTCTAGAAGAAAATACTAGATTGCCACCTAATAGCAGCACCGGACTATAAGCCTCGCCCACCAAATCCGAGAAGAAAATATTTTCCACGCATTAGAAGCACCGGACTATAAGCCACACCCACCAAATTCTCAAAGAAAATAAATATTTTTCCATATGTTAGCAGCACCTGACCATAAGCCGCACCCACTTAATTCTAGAAGAAAATACTAAACTCCCATATATTAGCCGCACCGGGCTATAAGCTGCACCCACCTAATTCTAGAAGAAAATAATATTTTCCATATATTAGCCGCACCGGACTATAAGCCGCACCCACTGAACTGTAGAAGAAAATCATATTTTCCCCAACTTATGAGCCGCACCGGACTATAAGCCGCACCCACTTAATTCTAGAAGAAAATACTAGACTGCCACATATTAGCAGCACCGGACTATAAGCCGCACCCACCAAATTCTAGAATAAAATAATACTTTCCCATGCATTAGTCGCACCGGACTATAAACCGCACCCACTTAATACCAGAAGAAAATAAATATTTTTCCATATATTAGCAGCACCTGACCATAAGCCGCACCCACTTAATTTTAGAAGAAAATGATATTTTCCCATATATTAGCCGGACCGGACTATAAGTCACACACACTTAATACCAGCAAAAACTAATATTTGCCCATGTATTAGTCGCACCGGACTATAAGCCGCACCCTCTTAATTCTAGTAGAAAATACTAGACTCCCATATATTAGCTGCACCGGACTATAAGCCGCACCCACCAAATTCTAGAAGAAAATAATACTTTCCCATGTATTAGTCGCACCCACTTAATACCAGAAGAAAATAAATATTTTTCCATATATTAGCAGCACCTGACCATAAGCCGCACCCACTTAATTTTAGAAGAAAATGATATTTGCCCATGTATTAGCTGCACCGTACTATAAGCCACACCCACTTAATTCTAGAAGAAAATACTAAACTCCCATATATTAGCCGCACCGGGCTATAAGCTGCACCCACCTAATTCTAGAAGAAAATAGAATTTTCCATATATTAGCCGCACTGGACTATAAGCTGCACCCATCAAATTCCAGGAGAAAATAATACTTTTTCATGTATTAGCCGCACCAGGCTATAAGCCGCACCCACCAAATTCTAGAAAAAAATAATATTTCCAACACATTAGCCACACCCACTTAATTCTAGAAGAAAATACGAGACTCCCATATATTAGCAGCACCGGACTATAAGCCGCACCCACTTAATTTTAGAAGAAGCTAACATTTTTGTAAATATTAGCCGCACCGGACTATAAGCCGCACCCACTCAACTGTAGAAGAAAATCATATTTTCCCCCACTTATGAGCCGCATCGGACTATAAGCCGCACCCACTTAATTTTAGAAGAAAATATTTCCCCATAAATTAGCCGCACCGAACGATAAGCCGAACCCACCTAATTTTAGAAGAAAATAATATTTTCCCATATATTAACCGCACCGGGCAAAAAGCCAAACCCATCAAATTCCAGGAGAAAATAATACTTTTTCATGCATTAGCCGCATCGGACTATAAGCCGCAACCACCAAATAATAGAAGAAAACAATATTTTCCATGCATTAGCCGCCCAGGACTATAAGCCGCACCCACGTAATTTTATAGGAAACTAACATTCTTCCATATATTAGCCGCACCGGACTATAAGCCACACTCACTTAATTTTAGAAGAAAGTAACATTTTTCTATATATTAGCAGCGTCGGACTATAAGCTGCACCCACCTAATTCTAGAAGAAAAATAATGACTTCCATATATTAGCCGCACTGGACTATAAGCCGCACCCACCAAATTCGAGAAGAAAATAATATTTTCAACGCATTAGCCACACCCACTTAATTCTAGAAGAAAATACGAGACTCCCATATATTAGCAGCACCGGACTATAAGCCGCACCCACTTAATTTTAGAAGAAGCTAACATTTTTCTAAATATTAGCCGCACCGGACTATAAGCCGCACCCACTTAACTGCAGAAGAAAATCATATTTTTCCCCACTTATGAGCCGCACCGGACTATAAGCCGCACCCACTTGATTTTATAAGAAAATAATATTTGCCATATATTAGCTGCATCGGACTATAAGCCGCACCCACTTAATTTTAGAAGAAAATATTTCCCCATAAATTAGCCGCACCGAACGATAAGCCGAACCCACCTAATTTTAGAAGAAAATAATATTTTCCCATATATTAACCGCACCGGGCAAAAAGCCAAACCCATCAAATTCCAGGAGAAAATAATACTTTTTCATGCATTAGCCGCATCGGACTATAAGCCGCAACCACCAAATAATAGAAGAAAACAATATTTTCCATGCATTAGCCGCACAGGACTATAAGCCGCACCCACGTAATTTTATAGGAAACTAACATTCTTCCATATATTAGCCGCACCGGACTATAAGCCACACTCACTTAATTTTAGAAGAAAGTAACATTTTTCTATATATTAGCAGCGTCGGACTATAAGCTGCACCCACCTAATTCTAGAAGAAAATAATGACTTCCATATATTAGCCGCACTGGACTATAAGCCGCACCCACCAAATTCTAGAAGAAAATAATATTTTCAACGCATTAGCCACACCCACTTAATTCTAGAAGAAAATACGAGACTCCCATATTTTAGCAGCACCGGACTATAAGCCGCACCACTTAATTCTAGAAGAAGCTAATATTTTTCTAAATATAAGCCGCACCGAACTATAAGCCGCACCCCCTTAACTCTAGAAGAAAATCATATTTTTCCCCACTTATGAGCCGCACCGGACTATAAGCCGCACCCACTAGATTTTATAAGAAAATAATATTTGCCATATATTAGCTGCATCGCACTATAAGCCGCAACCACTTAATATTAGAAGAAAATATTTTCCCATACATTAGCCGCACCGGACGATAAGCCGAACCCACCTAATTTTAGATGAAAATAATATTTTCCCAAATATTAACCGCACCGGGCAAAATGCCGCACCCATCAAATTCCAGAAGAAAATAATACTTTTTCATGCATTAGCCGCACCGGACTATAAGCCGCAACCACCAAATTCTAGAAGAAAACAATATTTTCCATGCATTGGCCGCTTAGGACTGTAAGCCACTTCCACGTAATTTTAGAAGAAACTAATATTCTTCCATGTATTAGCCGCACCGGACTATAAACCGCACCCACTTAATCCTAGAAGAAAATACTAGACTCCCATATATTAGCAGCACCGGACTATAAACCGCACCCACTTAATACCAGAGGAAAATAATATTTTTCCATATAATAGCAGCACCGGGCTTTAAGCCACACCCACCAAATTCTAGAAGAAAACAATACTTTCCCATGCATTAGTCGCACCGGGCTATAAGCCGCACCCACTTATTTTTAGAAGAAAATTATATTTTCCAATATATTAGCCGCACCGGACTATAAGCCGCACCCACTCAATTCTAGAAGAAAATACTAAACTGCCACATATTAGCAGCACCGGACTATAAGCCGCACCCACCAAATTCTAGAAGAAAATAATACTTTCCCATGCATTAGCCGCACCGGGCTATAAGCCACACCCACTTAATTTTAGAAGAAAATTATATTTTCACACATATTAGACACACAGGACTATAAAGCGCACCCACTTAATACCAGTAGAAAATAAATATTTTTCCATATATTAGCAGCACCTGATCATAAGCGGCACCCACCAAATTCTAGAAGAAAATAATACTTTCCCATGCATTAGTCGCACCGGACTATAAGCCGCACCCACTCCATTCTAGAAGAAAATTATATTTTTCCATATATTAGCTGCACCGAGCTATAAGTCGCACCCACTTAATTTTAGAAGAAAACATGTTCCCCTTTAATATCCGCACCGGACGATAAGCCGAACCCACTTAATTTTAGAAGAAAATAATATTTTTTACCATATATTAGCCACACCGGACTATAAGCCGCACCCACCAAATTCTAGAAGAAAATAATATTTTCATAGGGACGGCGTGGCGCAGTGGGAGAGTGGCCGCGCGCAACCCGAGGGTCCCTGGTTCAATCCCCACCTAGTACCAACCTCGTCATGTCCGTTGTGTCCTGAGCAAGACACTTCACCCTTGCTCCTGATGGGTGCTGGTTAGCGCCTTGCATGGCAGCTCCCGCCATCAGTGTGTGAATGTGTGTGTGAATGGGTAAATGTGGAAGTAGTGTCAAAGCGCTTTGAGTACCTTGAAGGTAGAAAAGCGCTATACAAGTACAACCCATTTATCATTTATCATTTATCAATGTATTAGCCACACCCACTTAATTCTAGAAGAAAATACGAGACTCCCATGTATTAGCAGCACCGGACTATAAGCTGCACCCACTTAATTTTAGAAGTAACTAATATTTTTCCATATATTAGCTGCATCGAACTATAAGCCGCACCCACTTAACTCCAGAAGAAAATAATATTTTTCCCACTTATGAGCCGCACCGGACTATAAGCCGCACCCACTTAATTTTATAACAAAATAATATTTTCCATATATTAGCTGCACCGGACTATAAGCCGCACCCACTTAATTTCAGAAGAAATTATTTTCCCATATATTAGACGCACCGGAAAATAAGCCGAACCCACCTAATTTTAGAAGAAAATAATATTTTCCCATATATTGGCCGCACCGGGTTATAAGCCGCCCCCACTCAATTTTAGAAGAAAATATTTTCCCATGTATTACCCGCACCGGAATAAGCCGCACCCATCAAATTCCAGAAGAAAATAATACTTTTCCATGTATTAGCCGCACCGGACTATAAGCCGCACCCACTTAATTTCAGAAGAAATTATTTTCCCATATATTAGACGCACCGGACAATAAGCCGAACCCACCTAATTTTAGAAGAAAATTATATTTTTCCATATATTAGCTGCACCGAGCTATAAGTCGCACCCACTTAATTTTAGAAGAAAACATGTTCCCCTTTAATATCCGCACCGGACGATAAGCCGAACCATATATTAGCTGCACCGAGCTATAAGTCGCACCCACTTAATTTTAGAAGAAAACATGTTCCCCTTTAATATCCGCACCGGACGATAAGCCACCCACTTAATTTTAGAAGAAAATCATATTTTCCATATATTAGCTGCACTGGACTATAAGCCGCACCCACTTAATTTCAGAAGAAATTATTTTCCCATATATTAGACGCACCGGACAATAAGCCGAACCCACCTAATTTTAGAAGAAAATAATATTTTCCATATATTAGCTGCATCAGCCTATAAGCCGCACCCACTTAATTCTAGAAGAAAATAATATTTTCCATATACTAACTGCACCGGAATATAAGCCGAACCCACTTAATTTTAGAAGAAAATATTTTCCCATGTATTACCCTCACCGGAATAAGCCGAACCCACCTAATTTTAGAAGAAAATAATATTTTCCCATTTATTGGCCGCACCGGACTGTTAGCAGCACCCATCAAATTCCAGAAGAAAATAATACTTTTCCATGTATTAGCCGCACCGGACTATAAGCCGCACCCACTTGATTTTAGAAGTAAATTATATTTTTCCATGTATTAGTGGCACCGGACTATAAACCGCACCTACTTAATTTTAGCAGAAAATAATGTTTTCCCATATATTAACCGAACAGGACTATAAGCCGCACCCACTTAATTCCAGAAGAAAATAATAGTTGCACACGTATTGGCCGCACCGGACTATAATCCGCACCCACTTAACTTTTGAAGAAAATTTTATTTTTCCATATATTAGTCGCACCGGACTATAAACCACACTCGCCAAATTCAAGAAAATAATATCTTTCCATACATTAGCCGCACCGGACTATAAGCCGCACCCTCTTAATTTTAGAAGAAAATAATATTTTCCCATATATTAGCCGAACAGAACTATAAGCCACACCCACTTAATTTTAGAGGAAAATAATATTTTCCCATATAATAGCCGCACCAGACTATAAGCCGCAGATATATAAATCATTAAATTAGTTATTTACACAGAAATATTTATTTACATACCTTAATTGTTTCCGAATGGCGTCTCTAACAGGGCCGTAAAACGGCTGACCAAACAAAACAGAAGTCGTCGTCATGGACCCGCTCGCCGCGCAGGCAAGCTCTCCGATCAGCTGAACAGACTCAATAACTCCACGGCGACGTTTTGGTGAATTTACTGAGGAATTTGTGAAACTGAAACAATACAAAAAGAATGCCATTGTAAGTTAATAATACTAACACAGACACTCGTAAACGTGTTTGCATATTAGCTCATGCTAACGACGCTAGCTTCGTTGCATTACGAAAGTGCGTACAAACATGCATGAAAACACGACTACAGACATCACACATGGGACGGTTTGCACTATGGCCGTCAGTAAAGAAAAATCAACTATTTAGCCGCAGTGTTTCATTAGCGGCGGGGTTCAAAATGTAGTCCAGAATTTATGGTAGTTCGACTTTGTTTTTACTCTGAGAAAAACACATATGCACACACAGTTCTCTCCAGTTTTAATGGTGTACCAGGTGCGGAGAGTAGATACAAATATGTGTATACTCAACACACAGGCCAAGTTAACTTTCGGTTTCGATCTCTGCCGGACAGCCAACTCTCCGCTCCGGCGTCTGTATTGCTATTGTTTGTACTCACTATTTTGCATGGTATAAATGGTTACTCAACAGTTCAGAGGTCTCTCCAATGCAATGGAACCCGTTTTTAGGAACCCCTTTTCAAAATAATAGAATTAATCTATTCCAGAGTCAAATTGGTTTAAAGCTAGAGATAATCGGATGGTGACATCATTTACAAAAAGGTAAATACGGCAACCTTTAGGCTACTAGGAGCTACACAACAGCTAAGCACACAATAGCACACAAGCTAGACATACGTAATAAGTACGAAAAACACTGTACTGTACTTATGCTGTCTTTAAATTGAAGTAGAGTGGTAATAGATTATTTTTTTTTAGCAACACTGTCCGGTTCAAACACTGATGACATCAATCTAACAAGACAAGAGGCAAAGAATTAAACAGAGACAGAATTAAATTTGGACTCAATATATTGAGGAGAGTCGCCCGGACATTGTATCCTTCTACAATCTCCAGTGTTGTATGCCTCCTTCTTTTATTTTGGACCGTCCCCGACCACATGGCCACTGCTGTTTCCAAAGGACAAAGGTCGCAAAAAGTTCACAGAAAAGGTCGTAAACAATTCACAGTAAAGGTCAGTTCAAAAAGAGGTCCAAAAAATAGTTCAAAAAATGTTGTCCTGGCCCAAGGACTTCAAAACGGGGAGATGACAGGATCTGCCCAATTTCCAGACGAACTCTTTTTGAAGTATTTTACGAACTCTTTTTGAACAATTTTTTGGACCTCTTTTTGTCTATTAAACAAGACAAGAGGCAAATAATTAAACAGAGAAATAATTATTCAATTTGGACTCAATATATTGAGGAGAGTCGCCCGGACATTGTATCCTTCTACAATCTCCAGTGTTGTATGCCTCCTTCTTTTATTTTGGACCCCACATGGCCACGGCTGTTTCCAAAAGACAAAGGTCGCAAAAAAAGTTCACGGAAAAGGTCGCAAACAATTCACAGAAAAGGTCAGTTCAAAAAGAGGTCCAAAAAATAGTTCAAAAAGAGTTCGTAAAATACTTCAAAAAGAGTTCGTCTGGAAATTGGGCAGATCCTGTCATTTCTCCGCTTTGAAGTCCTTGGGCCAGAACAACATCTTTCTGTTGATTACCATACATGAGAGAAAACAGATAACCCTTCATGTGGCTCTCCCCTTTACACAGTGGAGTTTAACGAGCCTTCTTGGTAGGTTTCAAAGACAACTTTTGTCTTCTCACCTGACAGAACTCAATGGAACACAAAGTTTTTTGTGATAGCTTACAAGACTATAAAAATGGGACCCATTACCTCCCTGCTTGGCACTCAGCATCAAGGGTTGGAATTGGGGGTTAAATCACCAAAATGATTCCCGGGCGCGGCCACCGCTGCTGCCCACTGCTCCCCTCACCTCCCAGGGGGTGATCAAGGGTGATGGGTCAAATGCAGAGAATAATCTCGCCACACCTAGTGTGTGTGTGACAATCATTGGTACTTTAACTTTAACAATTATTCTAACAAACATCCAGTGGCCACAATAATTCATGAAGTAAAGATCATGACCCAATGCGGACACGTTTGTTACTTGTTGTTATGGTTAATAGCTACTTACTTT
>NC_084573.2:32312500-32335000 GCF_033978685.3 Nerophis lumbriciformis
TGGTTAGGCTTTGTGTGTATAGCAGTATGTGTGATGTATAGAGTGACATTACATATGATCATGTCATGTGTGCCTTCCTTGGGTGAAGCCAGGTTTACAGCTACGTTGTGACATGTTATTATGCGGTTTGTAAAAAGAGCTCACTTTTTGCGTCGGATGAAAAGAGCACAGCTCCCTCCCTCCATTCTCAGCACATTCTACAGAGGCACTATAGAGAGCCTGCTGACCAACAGCATCTCTGTCTGGACTGGAGCCTGCAATGCCTCAGACTGGAAGTCTCTCCAGAGAGTGGTGAGGACGGCGGAAAAGATCACCAGGACTCCTCTTCCTCCTATCCAGGAGATCGCAAAAAAACGCTGCCTGACCAGGGCTCAGAAAATCTGCAAAGACTCCTCCCACCCCCACCAAGGACTGTTTTCACTGCTGGACTCTAGAAAGAGGTTCCGCAGCCTCCGAAGCAGAACCTCCAGGTTCTGTAACAGCTTCTTCCCTCAGGCCGTAAGACTCTTGAACGCATCATAATTAAATTATCCCCTCAACTCCCCCCAAAATGGATTAACTCGCTGGAATAAAAAAGACAATATAACATACATCCATAAACGTGGACGCATGTGAAAAAGTGCAATATATTCATCTGTACAGTAATCTATTTATATATATTTATACATATTTATTTATTTTAGATATATATATATATATATATATATGTATATACATATGCACCTTATTGCTTTTTTATCCTGCACTACTCATGAGCTTATGTAACGAAATGTCGTTCTTATCTGTGCTGTAAAGTTCAAATTTGAATGACAATAAAAAGGAAGTCTAAGTCTAAGTCTAATATGCATGTTATGTTGCAACTATTTAAAATAGTTTTGTCAATTTGTTCTGGCCCAAAATAAATTGGCCCTTTGAAACATATCTTTGTCTTTGTGTGTTGTATGTAGAGCACATTGCTTAGCAGAGTTCAGTGATGCAAATGCATGTCAAGTTGATCAACACATTGTATTATTCTCCAGTGCAAAAACAGTACTGAAATGAAGGCTAAAAGGGCACTAATGGGAGCCTTAAAAAAAAAAAAAAAAAAAAAAAAAAAGTAACTAGTTACTTTTCACTGTAACGCATTACTTTTTGGTGTAAGTAACTGAGTAACTGAGTTAATTTTAAAATATGGTAACTAATAACTAGTTACTGGTTTTCAGTAACTAACCCAACACTGCTCCCCCCCCCGACCCCCCCATGTTTACCTTCACTTACCACCACTCGGTGGACCCATCAGTCCTCCTGTTCCGTCTACCCCCGAGTATTCTGTAACCAGGGGCGTCACTAGCTTTTAAGGACAGGGGGGGGCTTTGCCGTGCACAGGATGCCAGCGAATGTTACGCACGAGCACAAAACTTCACAAACGGATAACAAAGACTTAGAAATTATTTATTGTTATTATTATTTAAAAAAAATGCACGGGACGAAATGAAATGCTCCCCTGGGACGATGGCTTTTAACCATATATTTCCTTTTTCTTTTTATGTATTTATTCATTTTACATTTTATATTAAATGTCTCGGTTTTTCCTCCCTCTGAAAATCCTATTAAACATTTAACAAGCCATCCTATAATAATAAAACAGCTATTAATGTAACAATACAATAAAACAAATATATTTAATGATGTTTTTTTCATTATTTTCACAATAGGCTTACGGTAAGTATATTACTTTATATAGATTCTACAAGAAACACAAAACTTAAAAAATAAATGATTTACAATTGCACACACAAGGTTTTGTGCAGCTTCACTCATTGTAAAGGAAGATAATGTGCTTCGTACACCTGCAGGACCGCAAGCAAGGTCGCAGAGAAAATGTGGGCTGGAATTTTTAAGTGATGTGGGCATTTTCTATATGAACAAGTGGAATGGATTGGATACCGACGCACGAAAGGGGCTCTCTACCTTACGCTACCGAAGTGAGGGGAAACTGAGTGAATAATAACAGGTTATATGATTATTTATTTAAACTCATATTTGGGCCACTTTATAATGAATATGTCTGCATTTATTTGTAAAAAAACCCAAAAAAAACCACCAAATTATTTAGGGGGGCTTAAGAATATTTTAGGGGGGCTTGAGTCCCCCTAAAATAGGCCTAACAACGCCAATGTTCTGTACGTCTGTTCTTGGACGAGTTGCACTGAAAACACATTTTAAGTGCAATGACAATAAACTTCTATTCTATTTTAACAACCCCACCCCACAAAAAAGCTCCGGATCTCCTGCAGGGACTGGATGGGTTTGAAACGTTCCGCATTGTTGGCAGGTGTCCTCTGGATTTAGCCACCCGACGAGTCCTTGGGAATGCTGTGGTTGAAGGGAACCCTCTCATTTGAAGGAAAGGAGGGCGTACGCCTTTTGAGATCACGGCGACGGAGCGGACGTCGTACGTAATCATCTGCCCCGTCGGAGGTGCATAATTAGGAGCGGCAGAGTCTGAAAGAGCGTGTCCAGATGACAAATGAAGCCCTCACTGGACAGGCTGAGAGTTCCTCGGCGGGGGCAGTTGAGATCAGAGACACTCTCTGGTCCCGCCTGCGCTCATACGCCCAAGATCGCCGGTTGTCTGCGGTCGTTCATCTGCACCGCCGATCAGACGCTTTCCAGACCGCTGGTGTGGCTTCTTCTTTTTTCTCTCTTGGGTGTAACGTGGGAGAACATCACACGTGTCCATCAAGGAGTATCATCACTCTCTACCTTTTGACTTTCATTCCAGTGCTCTGGGTGCAGTCCTGCTGTGTAGGGTCACACGTTTGGACCCGACTAGAACTGACAGACTCTCTCTGGCCGGATTAAGGCTTTTCAGATGTTGCATTGAGAAGAGATCTAAAAAGGTCCTGAAGCGTTTCGTCAAAGCCACCCAATTCCATTCCTTAGACAGACACGGACTTCTCTCGACTGGGTTTTGTCAGATAAAAATGATGCGCTGTTCAAACATTTATGTTATGATCCAACATATTAGATTGTGCATCACTTTACTAGCCCTGCGATGAGGTGGCGACTTGTCCAGGGTGTACCCCGCCTTCCGCCCGATTGTAGCTGAGATAGGCTCCAGCGCCCCCCGCGACCCCAATGGGAATAAGCGGTAGAAAATGGATGGATGGATGGATGGATGGATCACTTTACTATACCAGGGTTAGTGTTGTAAGTAGGGATGTCCGATAATATCGGACTGCCGATTAATATCGGCCGATAAATGCTTTAAAATGTAATATCGGAAATTATCGGTATCGGTTTCAAAAAGTAAAATGTATGACTTTTTAAAACGCCGCTGTGTACACGGACGTAGGGAGAAGTACAGAGCGCCAATAAACCTTAAAGGCACTGCCTTTGCCTGCCGGTCCAATCACATAATATCCACGGCTTTTCACACACACACACACAAGTGAATGCCAACTGCCATACAGGTCACACTGAGGGTGGCCGTATAAACAACTTGAACACTGTTACAAATATGCGCCACACTGTGAACCCACACCAAACAAGAATGACAAGCACATTTCGGGAGAACATCCGCACCGTAACACAACATGAACACAACAGAACAAATACCCAGAAACCCTTGCAGCACTAACTCTTCCGGGAAGCTACAATATACACCCCCGCTACCTCCTACCCCCCCCCCCCCCACCTCAACCCTGCCCACCTCAACCTCCTCATGCTCTCTCAAGGAGAGCATGTCCCAAATTTCAAGCTGCTGTTTTGAGGCGTGTTAAAAAAAAATAATGCACTTTGTGACTTCAATAATAAATATGGCAGTGCCATGTTGGCACTATTTTTTCCATAACTTGAGTTGATTCATTTTGGAAAACCTTGTTACATTGTTTAATGCATCCAGCGGGGCATCACAACAAAATTAGGCATAATAATGTGTTAACTCCACGACTGTATACATCGGTATCGGTTGAAATCGGAATCGGTAATGAAGAGTTGGACAATATCGGATATCGGCAAAAAAGCCATTATCGGACATTTCTACTGGACATGTAAGCACTGCGTGAAAAAAATGGCCTAAATTTTTGATTTTTTTAATACACTTTTTATTAAAAAATATGGTCGATTATTATTATTATGCTTTTTTTTAACATCGATTTTTGAAAATGATAAATAGATTTAGGGTTGAGATAAATGAGAACCGCATTTTTTTGTGTGCACCTTGAGTATCTTGCAATTCATCACAAATCAAATATAAGCGGTCACAAAAGTATAAAGTGAGAGCGTAGCTCCGCCACCACAAGCCCGGGGAAAATTCCAGCAGCGTGCAAACCAACTTTGATCACTTCCGTGAGTGCTAAGAAAAAAGCTTAGAGGCACTAATAACGATTAAAAACGCAAATATATGTATATAATTATATGTTTAGCCTTTTTATTAGCCTATTTCAATAGAAAGGGCATGATGACGTGACACTATTGGAAGAATATTAATAACAATGTTGTTTTTAGAATGTAAAATAGTGGATTGTTATTTATAAGCACAGTATTGTTACTTTTGATATAAACACAGCTGTTCTGTTTTCAATGTATAATTACCAGCATTACCAGCAGCTGATACTGATATATACTGTACATTCTGCTGATCTTAAATAGTTGACACAGTTATTGCAAGATTGCTATTTTAGTAACCACTTGTCCAACAACAGTTTTAGTTTAAAGGCCTACTGAAACCCACTACTACCGACCACGCAGTCTGATAGTTTATATATCAATGATGAAATCTTAACATTGCAACACATGCCAATACGGCCGGGTTAACTTATAAAGTGCAATTTTAAACATCTCTGTATGATGACGTATGCGCGTGACGTCAATAGTTGAATCAGACATTTTGGAATAGGTCGGTCGCCAGCTTAAATTGTCTTTTTTCCATCGCTAAATTCCACAGTATTCTGGACATCTGTGTTGGTGAATCTTTTGCAATTTGTTCAATTAACAATGGAAACAGCAAAGAAGAAAGCTGTAGGCGGGATCGTGTATTAGCGCGGCGGCTGCAGCAACACAACCAGGAGGACTTTGAGTTGGCTAGCAGACGCGCTACCGTGACTACAGCTTTGTCTTTCAAACATTTGATCGCTTGCCCGTACGTGCGTGCCGCTATGTGCATGTCACGTACGTAACTTTGGGGAAATACATGTTTCTTGCCGACTCTGATGGCGGCCGAGGTGTCGTCGAAAGCTACAATGCCCGCCGCCGCACTGCTGTCCTCACATGTCTGGGTTGACTTCCTCCTTCTCCGGGCCGCCGACCGCATCGATGATCTGGTGAAGTCCTTCGTCGCGCCGTCGATCGCTGGAACGCAGGTGAGCTCCGGTGTTGATGAGCAGATGAGAGCTGGCGTAGGTGGAGAGCAATGTTTTTAGCATAGCTCTGTCGATGTCCCGTAGCTAAGTTAGCTTCAATGGCGTCATTAGCAACAGCATTATTAACCGTGTGGTTACAATTCCAGAGTTTGGTAGTATTATTGATCTTAATTCTGTCTATACTTCCAGTCAGGGGCTTATTTCTTTTGTTTCTATCTGCATTTAAGCACGATGCTATCACGTTAGCTCCGAAGCTAAAGTGCTTCACCGATGTATTGTCGTGGAGATAAACGTCACTGTGAATGTCCATTTCGCGTTCTCGACTCTCATTTTCAAGAGGATATAGTATCCGAGGTGGTTTAAAATACAAATCTGTGATCCACAATAGAAAAAGGAGAGAGTGTGGAATCCAATGAGCCCTTGTACCTAAGTTACAGTCAGAGCGAAAAAAGATACGTCCTGCACTGCACTCTAATACTTCACTCTCACGTTCCTCATCCACGAATCTTTCATCCTGGCTCAAATTAATGGGGTAATCGTCGCTTTCTCGGTCCGAATCGCTCTCGCTGCTGGTGTAAACAATGGGGAAATGTGAGGAGGCTTTCAACTTGTGACGTCACGCTACTTCCGGTACAAATAAGGCTTTTTTTTTTTATCAGCGACCAAAAGTTGCAAACTTTATCGTCGTTGTTCTCTACTAAATCCTTTCAGCAAAAATATGGCAATATCACGAAATGATCAACTATGACACATAGAATGGATCTGCTATCCCCGTTTAAATAATAAAAAAAAATTTCAGTAGGCCTTTAAGTAACAGTCCTTACGCGATATGTTTTGTACTGCATTTATTTAAAATTCCTCGGGCCTTGCAGAGATATCTCGTCCTCACACATCCCATGAACACGAGACCAGGACTGTTTCTATCGTAATTTGTCTTTTGGTCAAAGGTTACTCTCCAAATGACTGTTTGTGATTGATGCTGTATTACCTACGAAGCCCCTAAAGGGACATGGGGAAAAAAATGTTTTTATAATTATTATTATTTTTTTTAGACATGCACGAGAAACTTTTTATAAAGTTAAAAAATTTTTTTTTTTAATAATTTTATTATTTTGAATGATTTGGTTAAACATTGGAAAAGGAGGTAATTACAGAGCCCCTAAAGGGACATGGGGGGGGAAAAATTGTTTTAATTTTTTTTTTTAATTTTTATATTTTTTTAGACATGTATCTTGTGCACACGAGAAACTATCTCGTGCGCAGGAGAAAGTTTTTATAAAGTTATAAAAATATATATAATTAAAAAAAAAATATATAATTATTTATTTTTTTAGACATGTTTCTCGTGCGCACGAGATACATGTCTAAAAAAACAAACAATTTTATAATTATTTTTTTAGACATGTATCTCGTGCGCACGAGAAACTTTTTATAAAGTTAAAAAATATATATATATATATATATATACACATTTTTTATTTATTTTTTTATTTTTAGACATGTATCTCGTGCGCACGAGAAACATGTCTAAAAAAATAAAAATAATTATATATTTAAAAAAATTTTTTTTTATAACTTTATAAAAACTTTAATTAAAAAAAAAACTTTTAGACATTTATCTCGTGCGCATGAGAAAATATCTTGTGCACACGAGAAACTATCTCATGCGCACAAGATAGTTTCTTGTGCGCACGAGATACATGTCTAAAAAAATAAAAATAATTATATATTTAAAAAAAATTTTTTTTATAACTTTATAAAAACTTTAATTTAAAAAAAAACTTTTAGACATGTATCTCGTGCGCATGAGAAAATATCTTGTGCACACGAGAAACTATCTCATGTGCACGAGATAGTTTCTTGTGCGCACGAGATACATGTCTAAAAAAAATTAAAATAAAAAAATTACAAATTTTTTTTTTACCCCCCATGTCCCTTTAGGGGCTCCGTAATTACCTCCTTTTCCAATGTTTAACCAAAACATTCCTGTTCACAATCAGAGTCTCAGCCTTAACTTTCTCTGGACATTTCTTTATTGAATAGAAAAAAAGACCAAAACAACACTTTTATAACACTTTTCAATAAAGTGATGAATTCAAAATACGGTATCGAAGCATCATGGAAATGACCAAATACTACTACTGAAATTCTGGTATTGCGACAATCAGAGATTATACAGATCAAAGGCTGTATCATTTCTTAACAAACGTCAGACACATGCAATGGACAATCTGGTTATTTATATCCAGTGACACCAATCTATTTCTAGAAACACATAACGACACCATGTTAGGTGTCTCTGCTCTAATTGCCAGCGTCGGAATGATTGGGGGCGGATTCAAAGCACGGCCGTCTCACAGATGGTAGGAAGCCGTGCCAGCGTTGGCCTGGGTAAGACGTGGCGTACAAGGTGGGCTTAAGTGAGAGACAGAACCCACACAGCTAATCTGGCCCCTCATCCTCCAGCCTCTTGGCAACGCCCGGAGGGTAATTACCGAGGCAAGGTGCGGATAAAGCCCCTCACTTCAAATGAATGACTTTCCTTGGTCCACTGTTACAGCCACACACAGTTGTGCGGTTGCTAAAAGGAGACTATTTTTAAGTGCCTGATTGTCTTTGTTCGCATTGCTCTAAAATAGAGCTCAGATAAATAAATAGAGTAACACTTAAAAAAAAAAATTGGTTTTTCAAGTAACGCGTTACTATGTAACGCGTTAGTCCCAACACTGTTGGTATTTACCCATTATAACTGTCAGCATGCCAACATTAGCATTGTAACACGCCAACTATTTTAGCCAATTTTGCAGCCGAACGCCTCAGACTCCTAAAACTTGGTGCTTGACACATGCTAACATTAAAATGCTACCTTTTGTGTGTATGTGTGTGCCAATTTTGCAGTGGAACACCCAAGAGTTACATCACAATACTTGACACATGTTAACTGTTAGCATTCTGCCTTGTTTAGCTAATTTTACATGCATATGTTTCTTTGTTGTATGACTTGTTACTTGACCCATTCTAACTGTTAGTATGCCAACATTAGCATTGTAGCACGCTAACTATTTTAGCCAATTTTGCAGCCGAACGCCTCAGACTCCTAAAAATCGGTGCTTGACACTTGCTAACATTAACAATCTGGCAGACTAACGTTAACATGCTAACTATTTTAGCCAATTTCGGCTAAAAGCACCGAGTTTTATGAGTCTGAGGCGTTTGACTGCAAAATTGGCTAAAATAGTTAGCATTCTACCATGCTAACATTAACATGCTAACTTTAGATAACTTATATCTTGACACATTCAGATATATAAATATATAAGCATTCACTTCAGGGGGGCGGGGAGGGGGGGGCGTGAAAAAATAGGTGAGGCGGGGGTTGCCATAAATAGGCAACGCGTGAGAGGCAATAGCGTAATAGCACCTTTAGTGTGAATAAATAACTATTTTGACACATAGAGTACACAAAACAAACTAACTTCAAGGGGGGCATGAAAAAAAATGCTGAAATGTGTATGTAATGAGGTGGTGGGGGGAGGGGGGGGGGGGGCATGAGAGGCGATAGCAAACATCTTGACACATTCAGATGGATACATTAACATTCATTTTGGGGGATGTGAAAACATTTGTGAAGGGGTTGGGGGGGGGGCGTGAGAAGCAATAGCGTAATAGCATCTTTAGTGGAAATAAAAACCTATATTGACACATACAGATAGACTTAGACAAATTTTTATTGATCCACAAGGGAAATTGTTCCACACAGTAGTTCGGTTACAAAGGAGGGAAAGTGTAAGGATGGAAAGGATAATGCAGGTATAAAGTAGACTAAAAATGTATCGTAGTAGCAATATAAAATATAACTGTGGAGAGGCGGGGCCGGCAGTCCGACAGCGAGGCAGGGCACACCGGAGCCCGCTCCAAGATGCCGGCGAGAAGTCGTGGACTCGCGAGTCGTGGACGGCAAGCGAGCAGCGAGGCGGTGCCATCCAACCAAAAAACCAAACCCCAAAACTCAAAATTGCGCTCTAGCGCACCCTAGGAAAAAACACAGACAAAACTGCTTGTAACTTCCGGTAGGAATGTCGTAGAGAGATTAAACAAAAACTTCTATGTAGGTCTGCCTTAGACCTAGATTTCATACGTTGACATCTTTTAGCAAAAATCAACAAAAAGTTGGCAATTCCCCCTTCAAAACAAAAATTTAGTAAAAACTGTCACTTTTGCCTTTTTGAGCTGTAATTTGACCCTCTTAACATGCTTCAAAACTCACCAAACTGGACACACACATCAGGACTGGCAAAAATTGCGATCTAATAAAAAAACCAAACCCCAAAACTCAAAATTGCGCTCTAGCGCCCCCTAGGAAAAAACACAGACAAAACTGTTTGTAACTTCCGGTAGGAATGTCGTAGAGAGATTAAACAAAAACTTCTATGTAGGTCTGCCTTAGACCTAGATTTCATACGTTGACATCTTTTAGCAAAAATCAACAAAAAGTTGGCAATTCCCCCTTCAAAACAAAAATGTAGTAAAAACTGTCGCTTTTGCCTTTTTGAGCTGTAATTTGACCCTCTTAACATGCTTCAAAACTCACCAAACTGGACACACACATCAGGACTGGCAAAAATTGCGATCTAATAAAAAAACCCAACCCCAAAACTCAAAATTGCGCTCTAGCGCCCCCTAGGAAGAAAACAGACACAACTGCCTGTAACTTCCAGTAAGAATGTCTTAGAGACATTAAACAAAAACCTCTGTAGGTCTCACTTAAACCTACATTTCAAATACTGACAACCTCCCAGCAAAAATCAACAGGAAGTTTGCAATTCCCCCTTCAAAACAAAAGTTATGTAAAAACCGGTCACCTTTTTTCAAACATTATCTCCTCTGAGCCCGTTTGTCGTGTCGGCTTCAAACTAGCACAGGAGAGAGATTGAACCCTTCTGATTAAAAGTTGCCCAAAGAGTTTTAATTACTGCTCCGGTTTAGATTTTATGCGCCGTCAAAGACGGTCCCGTCCATCGCTGCTTGCAGCTTTAATTTTAAATTGCCTTTCAAATGTCTATTCTTAGTGTTGGGTTTTATTTTAAAAATGTGACTTACTGTATACTCCAGTGCGACTTATATATGTTTTTTTCCTTCTTTATTATGCATTTTCGGCGACTTATACTCCGAAAAACACGGTAAAACAGTGCTTCTCAAATAGTGGGGTGGGCCCCCTCGGGCGGCGTTGTGATTTATGTGTGGGGTGAGGGGGCGTGAGAGGCAATAGCGTATATCTTGACACAAACAGTTACATAACTACATAAACATTGACTGGAGGGGGGGCGTGAAAAAATGACGTCCCCTAGGAAAATGCAACTGTTATCAAGTTGGAAAGAGCCCCAGTTGAGCCTTAATTGTGGGGCGAACATAAAATGATGTCTTTGCAGACGTCGCCCTCCAACAGGGCCGGCCCGTGGCATAGGCCGTATAGGCAAATGCTAAGGGCGCCGTCCATCAGGGGGCGCCACGCCAGTGCCACAAATGTTGGAGAAAAAAAAAAAGAAAAAAAAAAAAGTTGGTACTATTATTTCTAAATACAAAAAATAATCCCACGTTAATTAAAATGCAAAGTAAAGCCTATTTAATAGAAATATTATTTGTTACAACATTACGCCCCCCCCCTCACCCCGCACGGTGCGCCCCCTCCCTTCCCGTATCATGACTCTTTTTGGACGTCACCACATTAAAAAATCAACACAAGATGTCAAAACGGCCAAAACTGTCAGGTGCCCAGGGAAGAAAAAAGAGAAAAGAAGTGGAGGAGAAACGAGAAAAGACAGAGGTAGCAGGTAGGTAACGTTAGCCTACATTAAATTATTTGTCTGTTACAGAATGTGATAGTAGCTGGCTTTTTAGCATTAAGCTAATGTTACATGATTCGGCAATTGCTAATCAATAAATAGCTAGTTTTGTTTTAACGTCGGGTTAATATTGTTGGAGGGGGCTAAATTGTTGTGGAAAATGATAATGTAACGTTAGGTAATTACAGTACTCCCACCTTACATTCCTCAGGGACATTTGTATTAGATCTTTTAAGCAGGTGTTTTTTGTTTACATTGTTTTTGCCTTCTGGTTAGCTAATGTTTGCCCTGCAGGTAATAGTCACTTTTCCACCCCTTTATATATTAGGTATAGTTGTAAGTAAAAAAAAAAAAGGTCAAAGACAAAGCTATTCAGTTTCTTGTGAGTATATACACTTCACTGCCGATGTGGGGGGGGGCGCCACCTAAAATCTTGCCTAGGGCGCCAGATTGGTGAGGGCCGGGCCTGTCATCCAACCATCACTTTTGCAAGAGAAGCTGTCGGAAGGACGGACATGTCCGCTAGAAAAAAACCGAGCTAAAAGCCAGTATTTGGCGGCCGGGCGAGGCCCACTGTAATGAGGCACACGGGGCCTCAGTCAGAGCGGAGACAAAAGACCCCACTGGAGTCCTTCAACACTGGCAGGGGACAAGTGCCGGTTCTGTCCTCCCCCTCCAGGACGTTCCGGAACGTCTGAGTGCCGGTGTTCTGCTCTTAGCTACTGATCGACACGTCCTGTTCTGCTCGGCTCGTCACCACGTCCCCCCGGGGGAAGCAATGGCAGCGTTCCATAAAGCAGCTGCGCTGGCAGGTGCCGCTACCAACGTCTGTGTTCTGCCAGGACGTGTTCTTGTTGCCCGAGAGGAGCAGTGATAGAGGTCCTAGGCATCCATGACGAAACTGATTCATTTTCATGAACTCACACCTAATACGGTGAACAAGTCACGTGACTACAGTTCAAAAAGACTTGGATAATATTGAATAATATCAAGATACAAGTGTATACTCTCTACACATCTCAAGCGATCCACCACTATCCAGTCCATCAGGCTGTTTGACATTTTGTTTATTCCAGTTAAAACATAAATACATACATGCAAGCCTACTACTGAAACAAAACATTTATCCAAATAATTATGTGATAAAAGGTCAACATTATCAGATATAAAGTTGAAAATACGAGACAAAAGTTGAAATTACGAGATATAAATTGAAATCATAACAAAGGATCATGTTTTTGTTATGTTCTGTTAGTTTTGGACTCTTTTTAGTTCTTGTTTGACACCTGAGTTTGTTTTAGTTACCATGGCTACTTATGATTTCGAGACGTGCACCCGCTCCTAATCAGAGGACTATTTAAGCCTGCCTTTGCCAGTCAGTCGTGCTGGCGTCATTATTGTTTTCAGGCCACAGTTTCGTGTTTGTTCTATGCCATAGTTAATGCTATTGGTTTCATGCCACAGTTTCGTGTTTGTTCTATGCCATAGTAAATGCTATTGGTTTCATGCCACAGTTTCGTGTTTGTTCTATGCCATAGTTAATGCGAGTTGTTTCATGCCACAGTTTCACGTTTGTTTCATGCCACAGTTTTGGGAGGTTTATGTCTATAGTTTAATGTCCTACGTTTTTGCCTTAACTTCCGTGTGCGATAGGCACGCTTGTCTTCGGGTTGTTTTCTGTTCGTTGATTGTTTCTTAAAATGAAATCATGTTCCTACCTGCAAGCCCTGTCCAGAGTCGTCTGTTTGCCTTCCTGGGAGAACGACCCCGCAGTAAGCGAAAACCCTGTCGTGACGAAGTTGACATTACGAGATAAAAGTAAAAATTACGAGATAAAAAGTCCACAATATGAGATATAAATTGAATTTGTAACAAAGTTGATAATACGAGATAAGTGGAAATGATGAGATAAGTTGACCTTATGAGACATTTGAAATCATGACATTTTTGACATTATGAGGTAAAAAGTTGAAATTATGAGATATGAATTAAAATTATAATATAAAGTTGACATTAAGAGATAATAGTACAAAATATGAGATAAGTCGACATTTTGAGATATAAATTGAAATTATAACGTTGACATTATGGGATACAAGTAAAAATGATACAATTTGAAATTATGACATTTTCAATATGATGAGATAAAAGTTGACATAAGATAACATTTAAAATGACATATTTGACATTATGAGATATAAAGTCGACATGAGATAGAATTTGAAATCATGACATATTTTCATCATTATGAGATTAAAAATAGAAATTATGAGATGTACATTGAAATGATATCATAAAGTTGACATTATGAGATAAAAGTAAAAATGATGAGATAAAAAGTCGACATTATGAGATATAAATTGAAATTATGACATTTTCCACATTATGGGAAAAAAAGTCAACATGAGATAAAATTTGATATGACAAATTTGACAGATAAAAAGTCGACATGAGATAACATTTGAAATCATGACATTTTCAACATTGAGATTAAAAAATTTAAATTATGAGATATACATTGAAATGATAACATAAAGTCGATATTACAAGATACAAGTAAAAATGATGAGATAAAAAGTCGACAATATGAGACAAATTTAAATTATAACATACAGTTGACAATACGAGATAAAAGTAAAAATTATGAGATAAAAAGTCGTCATTATGAGGTATAAATTGAAATTATAACAACGTTGACATTACGGGATACAAGTGGAAATGATGATAAACAGTCGACATGAGATAAAATGTGAAATTATGACATATTTTCCACATTATGAGAAAAAAGTCAACATGAGATCAAATTTGATATGACAAATTTGACATGAGATAAAAAAGTCGACATGAGATAACATTTTAAATCATGACATATTTTCAACATTATGAGATTAAAAATTTTTTAATTATGAGATATAAATTGAAATAACAAAGTTGATATTACAAGATAAAAGTAAAAATGATGACAAAAAAATCGACAATATGAGATATACTTTTAAATAAAGTTGACAATACCAGCTAAAAGTAAAAATTATGAGATACAAAGTCGACATTATGAGGTATAAATTGCAATTATAACAACGTTGACATCACGGGATACAAGTGGAAATGATGAGATAAACAGTCGACATGAGATAAAATGTGAAATTATGACATATTTTCCACATTATGAGAAAAAAGTCAACATAAGATCACATTTAATATGACAAATTTGATATGAGATAAAAAGTCGACATGAGATAACATTTTAAATCATGACATATTTTCAACATTATGAGATTAAAAAAATGAAATTATGAGATATAAATTGAAATGATAACATAAAGTCGATATTACGGGATAAGAGTAAAAATGATTAGATAAAAAGTCGAAAATATGAGATATACATTTGAATTATAACAAAGTTGACAATACCAGATAAAAGTAAAAATTATGAGATAAAAAGTATTTTCCACATTATGAGAAAAAAAGTCAACATGAGATAACATTTTAAATCATGACATATTTTCAACATTATGAGATTAAAAACATTGAAATGATGAGATATAAATTGAAATTATAAAATAAAGTCGATATTACGCGATAAAAGTAAAAATTATGAGATAAAAAGTCGATAATATGAGATATTGAAGTTGACAATAAAGTTGACAATACCAGATAAAAGTAAAAATTATGAGATAAAAAGTCGACATTATGAGGTATAAATTGAAATTATAACAACGTTGACATTACGGGATACAAGTGAAAATGATGAGATAAACAATCGACATGAGATAAAATGTGAAATTATGACATATTTTCCACATTATGAGGAAAAAAAGTCAACATGAGATCAAATTTGATATGACAAATTTGACATGACAATAACAAGTTGATATAAGGTATTTAAATTACAATTATAACAAAGTTGACAATACGAGATAAAAGAAAAAATTATAAGATTAAAAAGTCGACATTGTGAGATAAAATTTGAAATCATGACATATTTGACTTTATGAGATAAAAAGTCGACATGAAATAAAATTTGATATGACATATTTTCAACATTATGAGATATGAATTGAAATGATAACAAAGTCGATATTACAAGATTAAAGTAAAAATTATGAGATAAAAAGTCGACGTTAAAATATATATACATTGAAATTATAACAAAGTCGACATTACGAGATACAAGTAAAACATATAAGATAAAAAGTCAACATTGTGAGATAAAATTTGAAATAATGACATTTTAAACATGAGATAAAAAGTTGACAATATAAGATAACATTTAAAATTTTGACATATTTTCGACATTGTGAGATAAAAAGTCGACATGAGATAACATTTGAAATCATGACATATTTTCAACATTATGAGATAAAAAGTTGAAATTATGAGATTTTAATTGAAATAACATAAAGTTGACATTACGGGATACAGGTAAAATTAAAGCTGCAAGCAGCGTTGGTCGGGCCCGCGTATTTGGCAGGTGCTAGTCCTAAGTGTCCCAATACTTTTGTCCAGTGTAGGTGTCCCAATACTTTTGTCAAGTTTTAATCCCAAGTGTACCAATACTTTTGGTCAGTTTTAGTCCTAAGTGTCCCAAAACTTTTGTCCAGTTTTAGTCCTAAGTGTCCCAATACATTTGTCCAGTTGTAGCCCCAAGTGTCCCAATACTTTTGTCCAGTGTAAGCGTCCCAATACTTTTATAAGTGGTAGTCCTAAGTGTCCCAATACTTTTGTCAAGTCTAAGTCCCAAGTGGCCCAATACGTTTGTCAAGTTTTAGTCCTAAGTGTCCCAATACTTTTGTCCAGTTTTAGTCCTAAGTCTCCCAATGCTTTTTTCCAGTGTAAGCGTCCCGATACTTTTGTCGAGTGGTAGTCCTAAGTGTCCCAATACTTTTGTCAAGTTTTAGTCATAAGTGTCCCAATGCTTTTGTCCAGTTTTAGTCCTAAGTGTCCAAAAACTTTTGTCAAGTTGTAGTCCTAAGTGTCCCAATACTTTTGCCCAGTGTAAGTGTCCCAATACTTTTGTCCAGTGTAAGTGTCCCAATACTTATGTCCAGTTGTATTCCTAAGTGTCCCAATACTTTTGTCCAGTTTTCATCCTAAGTGTCCCAATACTTTTGTCAAGTTTTAGTCCCAAGTGTCCCAATACTTTTGTCCAGTTTTTGGCGTAAGTGTCCCAATACTTTGGTCCAGTGTAAGTGTCCCAATACTTTTGTTCAGTGGTAGTCCTAAGTTTCCCAATACTTTTGTCAAGTTGTAGTCCCAAGTGTCCCAATACTTTTGTCCAGTTGTCGTCCCAAGTGTCCCAATACTTTTGTCCAGTTGTCGTCCTAAGTGTCCCAATACTTTTGTCCGGTGGTAGTCATAAGTGTCCCAATACTTTTGTCTAGTGTACCTACCTTGTCTGCATTGTGTAGGCACGCTGGTTTTTAAGCAGCCATCTTAAAAAAACAGCAGCGCAGCAGCATCAGCGCAGCGGTTCTTTGAAGGGTCATAAAATCAAAACCGAAGCAGTTAGAAAAACGCTGTTCTGTACTTTTATACACAAGGGTTCAATCTCTCTTCTGTGTTAGTTTGAAGCCAAAACAACAAACGCGCTCAGAGGAGATAGTTTTTGAAGGAAGGTGACCGGTTTTTACAAACAATTTGTTTTGAAGGGGGAATAGCAAACTTCCTGTTGATTCTTGCTGGGGGTTGTCAATCTATGAAATGTAGGTCTAAGTGAGACCTACATAGAGGTTTTTGTTTCATGTCTCTCCGACCTTCCCAGTGGGAGTTACAGGCAGTTTTGTCATTTTTTTCTTCCGAGGCGCAGTTTTTTCAGCGTTTTATTCAAAAATTGCGCTACAGCGCAATTTTGAGATTTGGGGTTAGGTTTTTTTTATTAGATCGCAATTTTTGCCAGTCCTGATGTGTGTGTTCAGTTCGGTGAGTTTTGAAGCATGTTAAGGGGGTCAAATTACAGCTCAAAGAGGCAAAAGTGACTGTTTTTAGTACTTTTTTGTCTTGAAGGGAGAATTGCCAACTTCCTGTTGATTTCTGCCCAAGGATGTACAATTATGAAATCTATGTCTAAGTCAGACCTACATAGAGAATTTTGTTTCATGTCTTTCCGACCTTCCTAGTGGGAGTTATAGGCAGTCTAGTTTTTTTTCTTTCTAGGGGGCGCTAGAGCGCAATTTTGAGTTTTGGGGTTCGGTTTTTTCATTAAAAGACAATTTTCGCAGGTCCTGATGTGTGGGTCAAATATGGTGAGTTTTGAAGCATGTTAAGTGGGTCAAATTAGTGCTCAAAGAGGCGGCCGGTATAATAATAATAAAACCTTACAAATTCAATAGGTCCTTATGTCCCATTGCATAAGGACTCCCAAAGGGAGTCCTTATGCAATTGGCCATGCGGGCCCTAAAAATATAAGATACAAAGTAGACATTGTGAGATAAAGTGTGAAATTATGATATATTTTAAACATGAGATTACATTTTTTATTAATTATGAGAAAGAAATGTCAACTATTAGATACAAGTTGAAAGTATGAAATAAAAAGTCAACATTACGAGATAAAAACTTAAATTAAGACAGTTGACATCTGAGATAAAAGTTCAAATGATGAGATACAAGTTGATGAAATGAGGTACAAGTAATCTACAGCAAAATGAAAGAAAAAAAGTGAAGTCACACTGTCCGAGAGCTAGTGGGCAGACTAGGATGGGTTTGGCTCTCTTTGTTGCTTTGTTGGGTCTGCTCCTTTCTGAGCGTGCTTACCCCCCCAGCAGACGATGGCGTGGATCACTGCGGAGGGCACCAAGTTGTATATGGGCGCTGAAATTGTCTTTTTGTTGTTTGTCTATACTTGGTGCAATATGTATTATTTATTGCTCATTTTGGGGTTTGTTTTGTTACGTTTCACTTTTGTAGCGCTATAAAGTGGCAGTTGGTTGAATGAGCTCTGTGCTCTTTTAATGTATTTTTATGTCCTTTGTGTTCTTTACTCTTTCCCTCTTGTAGTAATTTTTTTTACCTTATTTTTTGGATTGTTTGTATCTGCACTGCAACCACATCATTTCCCCCACTGTGGGATAAATAAACTCCATCTTATCCTGCGAGGTAACGTCGTAAAAAACGGTCAGAATCAGTCCCCAAAATCAAATTTGTTCTTGTTTTTCCATTCCTGACTTTTCTTTGAAAGTTTTATGTAAATATGCTCATAACCTTTTCAGTTATTTTGCTCACTAACCAACCTGGCAGAGGTAATAATGGTGCAGACACAAAAATGACAGCATTTTGGGCAACTTCCGTAAAGCAAGCTAAAGTTTTTTTTTGACCATTTCCTGGAAACTTAACAAAATGAATGTTTACATTCAAATTTACATTTATAATAACTTAAAGCCTATCATAGACATGGATGTATACCAAGTACCGGTACCGGTACCGGCTCCTAATTTGGTCTGAACAAATGACACAGCTATTTATTTTTTGTTTCCAGCTGACTAGTTATGACACGCTGTCACATTCACTTCAGGCATCCATCCATCCATTTCCTACCGCTTGTCCCTTTTGGGGTCACGGGGAGTGCTGGAGCCTATCTCAGCTGCATTCGGGTACACCCTGGACAAGTCGCCACCTCATCGCAGGGCCAACACAGATAGACAGACAACAGGCAACGCACAAAAATAAGACTGGTCAGAATTGATAATAATTTTTGGAGTAATGACAAATAAGGAGGCAACACCACACAAAAGGTTTCTAACGCAATATTTCCTCTTTAAAAAGTCCCCCAAAGTCACGCCGGACACCTTAAAGTCATCAATCAATCAATCAATCAATCAATGTTTATTTATATAGCCCTAAATCACAAGGGTCTCAAAGGGCTGCACAAGCCACAACGACATCCTCGGTACAAAGCCCACATATGGGCAAGGAAAAACCCACCCCAGTGGGACGTCGATGTGAATGACAACCTTGGAGAGGACCGCATATGTGGGTAACCCCCCCCCCCAACCCCCCTCTAGGGGAGACCGAATGCAATGGATGTCGAGTTAATAGAGTTTTCTTATTAAAGAAATTCATAAAGTCATCTGCCGAGTGGGTGGAGCTATTGGGAGGAGTCCCTTGTTGGGTTAGCGATGCTACTGTACTAAACAGAAATTTAGGGTCGTTTTTGTTGAGGCGGATGAGATTTGAGTCATATTTAGCTTTAGCTAATGTAAGCATGCGTTTATACGATATTAAACTACCACTCCATGCTTGATGGAAAACCTCAAGCTTGGTCGCGCGCCATTTGCGTTCCAACTTTCTACATGATAATTTATGAGCTCTGGTTTCTTCTGTAAACCATGGGGTGCGCCTTTTAGGGGCCCTTTTTTGTTTTAGCGGTGCTATACTAACAATGGTTTTGCGCAGGGCATTGTCAAAGTTGTTAGTTAGGTTATCAATAGAGCCGACATAATTTGGGAATGGTGCCATTACCGAAGGCAGTAGGTCAGCAAGAGTCATCGTCGTGGCAGCATTAATGTTGCGGCTGCTATGGCAGTTATTATTATTATTAGTTTGTTGACAATGAGTCAGAACTTCGAATTTTATAAGGTAATGATCGGACATTACTTTAGTATACGGGAGTACCATAACTTTGGAGGTGGTGACACCCCTGACCAGCACTAGATCTATCGTATTACCTTTGCGATGCGTAGGTTCATTTATTATTTGTGTAAGACCACAGCTATCAATTATAGTCTGGAGCGCCACGCACTGAGGGTCCGATGGGGTATTTATATGGATATTAAAGTCCCCTGAGAGAGGATGCGGAGTTTGAGGTGGGTGGGATTGGGAGAGGGGGGGGGGTGTATATCGTAGCTTCCCGGAAGAGTTAGTGCTGCAAGGGGTTCTGGGTATTTGTTCTGTTGTGTTTATGTTGTGTTACGGTGCAGATGTTCTCCCGAAATGTGTTTGTCATTCTTGTTTGGTGTGGGTTCACAGTGTGGCGCATATTTGTAACAGTGTTACAGTTGTTTATACGGCCACCCTCAGTGTGACCTGTATGGCTGTTGACCAAGTATGCGGGCATTCACTTGTGTATGTAATAATATCGGCAGTCCGATATTATCGGACATCTCTAAACATCGGTATGGATTAAATCATAGAATACAGTAGTGTATTAAAGAGGGGGACACATAAATTCTAAACAATTCATTACGGTATAAGCAAATAAACATTTCAGGAGTGAGTCTACTAATAGTCAAAGATCTTCAAGTATATGACAGGAACGCTCTGCTGTTTTTAAGAACCTACTAATAGTCAAGGATCCTCAATATGACAGGAACGCTCTGCTGTTTTTAAAAACCTACTAATAATCAAAGATCCTCTATTTGGCAAGAGCGTTCCGTTGTTTTTAAAGACCTACTAATAGTCAAAGATCCTCTACATAACAGGAACGCTCTTTTTTTTTTAAGGACCTAGCATTAGTCAAAAATCCTCTACAAGACAGAAACGTTCTGCTGTTTTTTAAGACCTACTTATATTCAAAGATCCTTTATATGACAAGAACGTTTTGTTGTTTTTGAAAGATCTACTAATAGTCAAAGATCCTCAATATGACAGGAACGCTCGGCTGTTTTTAAAAACCTACTAATAGTCAAAGATCCTTGATAAGACAGGAATGCTCTGCTGTTTTGTAAGGACCTACTAATAATCAAAGATCCTCTTTTTGAAAAGAATGTTCCGTTGTTTTTAAAGACCTACTAATAGTCAAAGATCCTCTACATAACAGGGACGCTCTGCTGTTTTTTAAGGACCTAGTATTAGTCAAAAATCCTCTGCATGACAGAAACGCTCTGCTGTTTTTTAAGACCTACTTATAGTCAAAGATCCTTTATATGACAAGAATGTTCTGTTGTTTTTGAAAGATCTACTAATAGTCAAAGATCCTCTATATGACAGGAACGCTCGGCTGTTTTTAAAAACCTACTAATAGTCAAAGATCCTTGATATGACACGAATGCTCTGCTGTTTTGTAAGGACCTACTGATAATCAAAGATCCTCTATTTGACAAGAGCGTTCCGTTGTTTTTAAAGACTTACTAATAGTCAAAGATCCTCTACATAACAGGAACGCTCTGCTGTTTTTTAAGGACCTAGCATTAGTCAAAAATCCTCTACAAGACAGAAACGCTCTGCTGTTTTTTAAGACCTACTTATAGTCAAAGATCCTTTATATGACAAGAACATTCTGTTGTTTTTGAAAGATCTACTAATAGTCAAAGATCCTCAATATGACAGGAACGCTCTGCTGTTTTTAAAAACCTACTAATAGTCAAAGATCCTTGATAAGACAGGAATGCTCTGCTGTTTTGTAAGGACCTACTAATAATCAAAGATCCTCTATTTGACAAGAGCGTTCCGTTGTTTTTAAAGACCTACTAATAGTCAAAGATCCTCTACATAACACGAACACTCTGCTGTTTTTTAAGGACCTAGTATTAGTCAAAAATCCTCTGCATGACAGAAACACTGCTGTTTTTTAATACCTACTTATAGTCAAAGATCCTTTATATGACAAGAACGTTCTGTTGTTTTTGAAAGATCTACTAATAGTCAAAGATCTTCGAGTATATGACAGGAACGCTCTGCTGTTTTTAAGAACCTACTAATAGTCAAAGATCCTTGATACGACAGGAATGCTCTGCTGTTTTGTAAACACCTACTAAAGATCAAAGATCCTCTATTTGACAAGAACGTACTGTTTTTAAAAGACCTACTAATAGTCAAAGATCCTCTACATAACAGGAAGACTGCTGTTTTAAAGACCTTCTAATAATCAAAGATCCTCTACATAACAGGAACGCTCTGCTGTTTTTTAAGACCTACTTATAGTCAAAGATCCTTTATATCAGTGGGCCCCAACCTTTTTGTAACTGCGGACCAGTCAACGCTTGAAAATTTGTCCCATGGACCGGTGTGGGTGGTGGGGTGTATTTTTTTGTTTTTTTTGTCAAAAAAAAAATACGATCATGTGTGCTTACGGACTGTATACCTGCAGACTATTGATATATATTGATATATAATGTAGGAACCAGAATATTAATAACAGAAAGAAACAACCCTTTTGTGTGAATGAGTGTAAATGGGGGAGGGAGGTTTTTTGGGTTGGTGCACTAATTGTAAGTTAATTTTGTGTTTTTTATGTTGATTTAATAAAATAAAAAATATTTTTTATTTATTTTTTTATTTATTTTTATTTATTTTTATTTATTTTTATTTATTTTTATTTATTTTTATTTTTTTTCCTTCTTGTGCGGCCCGGTACCAATCGATCCACGGTCCGGAAC
>NC_084573.2:32345000-32352500 GCF_033978685.3 Nerophis lumbriciformis
CCTCTTACCATCCAGAAATCGCTGCCGTTGTGTCCTTGGGCGGGACACTTCACCCTTTGCCCCCGGTGCCACTCACACCGGTGAATTGAATGATGAATGATAGGTGGTGGTCGGAGGGGCCGTTGGCGCAAATTGCAGCCACGCTTCAGTCAGTCTACCCCAGGGCAGCTGTGGCTATGAAAGTAGCTTACCACCACCAGGTGTGAATGAATGATGGGTTCTACATGTAAAGCGACTTTGGGTACTTAGAAAAGCGCTATATAAATCCCAGGTATTATTATTATTAACTATATTAACCTTGTAGATTGTTATAGTAACGTTAGGTTAAGCTTTGTCAGTGTGCCGCGTGTTACCCGGTTTCCCCTAGGGCAACAACGTTGATATATGTTTGATGAAACGTGATTATATGCATGAGTGTATCTATGTATATGTACTTGTATATGTACAGTATGTGTATATGTATGTTTGTACAGTGAATGTATATGTACATGTATGCGTATATGTATTTTTGTAGAGTGAATGTATATGTACATGTATGTGTATATGTATGTTTGTACAGTGAATGTATATGTACATGTATATGTATGTTTGTACAGTGAATGTATATGTACAGTATGCGTATATGTATGTTTGTACAGTGAATGTATATGTACATGTATGTGTATATGTATGTTTGTACAGTGAATGTATATGTACAGTATGCATATCTGTATGTTTGTAAAGTGAATGTATATGTACATGTATGTGTATATGTATGTTTGTAGAGTGAATGTATATGTACATGTATGTGTATATGTATGTTTGTACAGTCAATGTATATGTACAGTATGCATATCTGTATGTTTGTAAAGTGAATGTATATGTACATGTATGTGTATATGTATGTTTGTACAGTGAATGTATATGTACATGTATGTGTATCAGTATGTTTGTACAGTGAATGTATATGTACAGTATGTGTATATGTATGTTTGTACAGTGAATGTATATGTACATGTATGTGTATATGTATGTTTGTAAAGTGAATGTATATGTACATGTATGCGTATATGTATGTTTGTACAGTGAATGTATATGTATGTTTGTACAGTGAATGTATATGTACATGTATATGTATGTTTGTACAGTGAATGTATATGTACAGTATGTGTATATGTATGTTTGCACAGTGAATGTATATGTACATGTATGCGTATATGTATGTTTGAACAGTGAATGTATATGTACAGTATGTGTATATGTATGTTTGTACAGTGAATGTATATGTACAGTATGTGTATATGTATGTTTGTACAGTGAATGTATATGTACATGTATGTGTATATGTATGTTTGTAGAGTGAATGTATATGTACATGTATGTGTATATGTATGTTTGTACAGTCAATGTATATGTACAGTATGCATATCTGTATGTTTGTAAAGTGAATGTATATGCACATGTATGTATATATGTATGTTTGTACAGTGAATGGGCGTGTGGATGTACAAACTTTGACTGTAGGTGTGTATTGTATTTGTGTATGTATGTGGGAGCGTACTGTAAATATTCTGACAAGTGAGCTGCTAGTTTTATTATTGCAAGATCTACGGTCATTGTTTTTGCAGTGCATTATTGTAAATGTAATGTGTACATTTACAGTACGTTTACAATGTTGTTATTTTTTTTTACAGTAAAATGATTGTGACTGATCTTAAGATTACATGCAAAGACATTCTGCTGCCCTGATTGGTTGCCGGTACCTTGTAATGGATACCGGTACTCAACGGTTCCAAGTTTCGGTCCTTTTGTGTGTGTTAAGTAATATTTGATTTTGATAATAAAATTTCATTTGTGTTGCAACATTTAAAAAATATTAGCTGATTATTATAACTGTTGTCCATTTGTTGTATCTTGTTTTGATATTTTTTGTATTTATTATCGTATTTGCAAGAGTGACATTAAGTTGCAATCACAGTTGCAAGTCCAAGACGTTAGATGACAGAAGTGTATAGTTTGTTAATTTTACAATATAACTAAAACCATTCCTACTGACTAAACCATCCCATGTGCGATGTCTGCAGGAGTGTTTTCATGCATATTTGTAAGTGCTGTCGTAATGTGATCAAGCTGGCGTCGTTAGCATTAGCTAATGCATACTTGCCAACCCCCCCCCGGATTTTCCGGGAGACTCCCGAAATTCAGCGCCTCTCCCGAAAACCTCCCGGGGCAAATTTTCTCCCGAAAATCTCCCGAAATTCAGGCGGACCTGAGTGACGTGTCGACAGCCTGTTTTCACGTCCGCTTTCCCACAATACAAACAGCGTGCCTGCCCAATCACGTTATAACTGTAGAATGATGGAGGGCGAGTTCTTGGTTTCTTATGTGGGTTTATTGTTAGGCAGTTTCATTAACGTCCTCCCAGCGCGGTAACAACACACAACAACAGCAGTCACGTTTTCGTCTACCGTAAAGCAGTTCGTCTGCCGTAAACAGCAATGTTGTGACACTCTTAAACAGGACAATACTGCCATCCACTGTACATGCATATGTGACAATAACATCTACGGCTTTTAGAGAGTGCAGTGCACAACTGCGCACACAACAAGGAGACGAAGCAGAATGCATCATCAGAGAGGGTGTTCAGCATGGTTAGAAAAATAGTGACAGAGAATAGAACAAGGATGGCCAATTCAACCCTTAACTCAACAATGAGTAGATGAGTGTTATGTGTGTGTAAACGTGTAAATAAATGAACACTGAAATTCAAGTATTTCTCTTTATATATATATATATATATATATATATATATATATATATAATAAAATAAATACATAAATATATATATAATAAAATAAATACATAAATATATATATAATAAAATAAATACATAAATATATATATATATATATATATATAGCTAGAATTCACTGAAAGTCAAGTATATCTTGCATATATATATATATATATGAAATACTTGACTTGGTGAATTCTAGCTGTAAATATACTCCTCCCCTCTTAACCACGTCCCCAACCACGCCCCCTGACCACGCCCCCCTCCCACCTCCCGAAATCGGAGGTCTCAAGGTTGGCAAGTATGAGCTAATGCGCCGACACGTTTACGATTGTCTGCGTTAGTATTATCTACTTGCAACGGCATTCTTTTTGTATTGTTTCAGTTTCGCAAATTCATAAGTAAATTCACCAATGTGGAGTTATTGAGTATGTTTAGCTGATGGCGATGACTTCTGTTTTGTTCGATCAGCCGTTTTACGGCCCTGTTACAGACGCCGTTTGGAAAAAAAATAAGGAAAATATATTTGTATAAATAACTCATTTCACAATGTATATATCTGCGGTTTATAGTCGGGTGCGGCTTATATATGGATTTTTTTCTTCTTCTTCTTCTCTTATAGTCCGGAAAAATCTGGTATTGTATTTTTCTAAGTGCAATGACAATAAAGCTGTTCTATTCGATTCCGTAACTCCGGAACATTCATAAATCAGTATACAAATTGGGGCATTTTTAGTGGACCATGTTAGATACTTTTGACAAACCCACTGCAACAATTTGGCCCCAAGGCCTAAGGCGTAACACTTCAAAGAACATCAACCATCGAATAAAAGGCAATGTGCTGTCCAAAGCCCTTTTTTTTTCCTGCACCTGGCTAATCATCTGCGACATTTACATGAGCTTTTTTTAATTCCACCCTTGATTAGAAAAATAAACTCATCCTCGGAGCCTTTTTTCAGCGGCGAGTAACCACAGAGTCGTCCCTGCGCAACACGAAACATGCAGCTGTTGACGATTAAATTAAAGGCTGAGTTAAATGCACATTACTTATTCATGGAAATATGTGCCTCAAAGAAGATGCTTTTCAGCCAAGTTTGGTCCACTTGTATAAATGATTCATCAGGACAAAGAGACCACAAGCATGGCCCTCCACAGAGACATTAGCATTCATGAAGAGAGAACTGGCGTATGTTGTCTACTGATGTATATATGAGGGGGATAGCGTCCAATAATGAATAATCTCCAATTTCTGGATCAATCCCAGCGTGTTTGTCGTGGCCCATAGCAACAACGTGAAGATCTGTCGCCAACACTGATCAAACCACAAAAACACGACAACGAACGTGCCGTCTCCTCCACAGCAACAGCCTGTAAAAATGGAGCCAGAAATTTTGATTAAACTGGTGCAACCGATCCAACAGGGAGTGATTCTTACACTCGTTTATTCCCATGCTGAAGTGATATTCAATTGGGGTGTCAAAAAATAAAAAATAAAAATAAAAATAAAAAAAATCGATATTTGATTTTTTTAAATCGATTAAGAATCGTTACACATAAGAATCGTGATTGATCTGAAAATCTTTTTTTTTCTTTTTTTTCCCTAAATTCGGACTCGGCCCGCCAGCGTCCAAAATCCGGCCCATGGGAAGTCCCTAGTTTAAAAAAAATAAAAAAATAAAATAAATAAATTAAAAATTAAAAATTAAAAAATCGATATTTGATTTTTTAAAATCGATTAAGAATCGTTACACATAAGAATCGTGATTGATCTGAAAATCTTTTTTTTCCTTTTTTTTTCCTAAATTCGGACTCGGCCCGCCAGCGTCCAAAATCCGGCCCATGGGAAGTCCCTACTTTAAAAAAATAAAAATAAAAATAAAAATAAAAATAAAAATAAAAATAAAAATAAAAATAAAAATAAAAATAAAAATAAAAATAAAAATAAAAATAAAAATAAAAAATCGATACTTGATTTTTTAAAATCGATTAAGAATCGTTACACATAAGAATCGTGATTGATCTGAAAATATATATATATTTTTTTTCCCTAAATTCGGACTCGGCCCGCCAGCGTCCAAAATCCGGCCCATGGGAAGTCCCTAGTTTAAAAAAAAAAAATAAAAAAAAAAAATTAAAAAAAAAATAAATAAATAAATAAATAAAAAAAAATAAAAAAATAAAAATAAAAAGAAAATAAAAAAAAAAAATAAAATCGATATTTGATTTTTTAAAATCGATTAAGAATCGTTACACATAAGAATCGTGATTGATCTGAAAATCTTTTTTTTCTTTTTTTTCCCCTAAATTCGGACTCGGCCCATGGGAAGTCCCTAGTTTAAAAAAATAAAATAAAAATACAAATAAATAAATCAAATTGTCCTTTTATGGGGATACTTTGAGACCATTTGGGGTCCGTTGGAAGGTATAGACCAGGGGTCGGCAACCCAAAATGTTGAAAGAGCCATATTGGACCAAAAATACAAAAAACAAATCTGTCTGGAGCCGCAAAAAATTAAAAGCCATATTACATACAGATAGTGTGTCATGAGATATAAATTGAATTAAGAGGACTTAAAGGAAACTAAATGACCTCAAATATAGCTACAAATGAGGCATAATGATGCAATATGTACATATAGCTAGCCTAAATAGCATGTTAGCATCGATTAGCTTGCAGTCATGCAGTGACCAAATATGTCTGATAGCACTCCAACAAGTCAATAACATCAACAAAACTCACCTTTCATGCACAACCTTAAAAGTTTGGTGGACAAAATGAGACAGAAAAAGAAGTGGCATAAAACACGTCCTAGAAAGTCGGAGAAAGTTATACATGTAAACAAACTATGGTGAGTTCAAAGACCGCCAAAATTAGTAGGACAAAACGGCGCTTGCCAAATACTCGAATCAGTGAAGCATGTTTTATATAAACAGTGTGATTTATAACAATTAGGGAGGTTTGTGTCATGTTTGTCCTCCTACAGAAACCATATTAAAACAAAAAATAGATTTTTTTCTCCTCATCTTTTTCCATTTTTCATACATTTCTGAAAAAGCTCCAGAGAGCCACTAGGGCGGCGCTAAAGAGCCGCATGCGGCTCTAGAGCCGCGGGTTGCCGACCCCTGGTATAGAGGAAACTAGTGCATGTTTGGGACATTTTGGGACTATTTGTGGTCTTTTGGGACCTATAAGAGAAAACGGCCCTTTTTTTGGGATACTTTGAGACTAGGGATGTCCGATAATATCTTACTACCGATATTATCGGCCGATAAATGCTTTAAAATGTAATATCGGAAATTATCGGTATCGGTTTCAAAAAGTAAAATTTATGACTTTTTAAAAGGCCGCTGTGTACACGGACGTAGGGAGAAGTACAGAGCGCCAATAAACCTTAAAGGCACAGCCTTTGCGTGCCGGCTCAGTCACATAATATCTACGGTTTTTCACACACACAAGTGAATGCATACTTGGTCAACAGCCATACAGGTCACACTGAGGGTGGCCGTATAAACAACTTTAACACTGTTACAAATATGCGCCACACTGTGAACCCACACCAAACAATAATGACAAACACATTTCGGGAGAACATCCGCACCGTAACACAACATAAACACAACAGAACAAATACCCAGAATCCCTTGCAGCACTAACTCTTCCGCCCCCCCCCAACCCCGCCCACCTCAACCTCCTCATGCTCTCTCAGGGAGAGCATGTCCCAAATTCCAAGCTGCTGTTTGTTTATAAAAATAATGCACTTTGTGACTTCAATAATAAATATGGCAGTGGCATGTTGGCATTTTTTTTCAATAACTTGAGTTGATTTATTTTTGAAAACCTTGTTACATTGTTTAATGCATCCAGCGGGGCATCACAACAACATTAGGCATAATAATGTGTTAATTCCACGACTGTATATATCGGTATCGGTTGATATCGGAATCGGTAATTAAGAGTTGGACAATATCGGAATATCGGATATCGGCAAAAAAGCCATTATCGGACATCTCTATTTGAGACCATTTGGGGTCCTTGGGAACCTATAGGGGATTTTTATTTATTTATTTTTTCTCAGACACTTTAGGACCATTTGGGGTCCTATTCTTGGGATACTGTACGTTGGGACCATTTGGGGTCCTTTGGAACCTACAGGGGAAAATGGTCCTTTTTTGGGATACTTTGAGACCATTTGGGGTCCCTGGGAAACTATAGGGGAAATGTCTATTTATTTTCCCGGACACTTTGGGACCTTTTGGGGTCCTTTGGAACCAATAGGGGAAATTGTCCTTTTTTGGGGATACTTTGGGATAATTTGGAATCCTCTTGGACCTACAGGAGGAGACAATATTTTTTGGGATACTTTGGGACCATTTGGGGTCCTTTGGGACCTATAGAGAAAGTGGTCCTATTCTTGGGATACGTTGGGACCATTTGGGGTCCTTTGGAACCTATTGGGGAAAATTGTCTTTTTTGGGACACTTTGGGACTATTTGGGGTCCTTTGGAACCTATAAGGGGAAAATGGCCCTTTTTCTGGGATACTTTGAGACCATTTGGTGTCCTTGGGAGCCTATAGTGGGAAAACATTTTTTTTTTCTTTTTTCCCTGGGACGCTTTAGGACCATTTGGGGTCGTTTAAGAACTTATAGGGAGACGGTCCTTTTTTTTGCGGACACTTTGGGACCAGTTGGGGTCCTTTGGGACCCATAGGGGGCAATGGTCCTTTT